>NC_061857.1:8002743-8010243 GCF_019202785.1 Penaeus chinensis
AGAGGGAGATAGGGTGGGTTGGTGGGTTTGAAGGGAGGGGAAGGGTGGGGAGGGAAGGGAGATAGGGTGGGAGAGGGAGATAGGGTGGGTTGGTGGGTTTGAAGGGAGGGGAAGGGTGGGGAGGGAAGGGAGATAGGGTGGGAGAGGGAGATAGGGTGGGTTGGTGGGTTTGAAGGGAGGGGAAGGGTGGGGAGGGAAGGGAGATAGGGTGGGAGAGGGAGATAGGGTGGGTTGGTGGGTTTGAAGGGAGGGGAAGGGTGGGGAGGGAAGGGAGATAGGGTGGGAGAGGGAGATAGGGTGGGTTGGTGGGTTTGAAGGGAGGGGAAGGGTGGGGAGGGAAGGGAGATAGGGTGGGAGAGGGAGATAGGGTGGGTTGGTGGGTTTGAAGGGAGGGGAAGGGTGGGGAGGGAAATAGGGTGGGAAAGGAAGTAAGGTGAGTGGGTAGGTTTGAAGGGAGAGAAGTAGGGTGCGTGGGAGGGAAAGGGGTGGGGAGGGAGATAGGGTGGGTGGGTTTGAAGTGAGGGAAAGGGTGGGGAGGGAAAGAGGGAGGATGGGTGGGAGGATGGGGGAAAGGGAGAGGGAGGGAGGGAGTGGGAAAGGGAGGAAAAAGCGGAGGGAACGGGAGGGAGCGGGGGTTGGGAGGGATAAGGAATAGGGAACGAGGAGAGAAAAGATAAAGCGAGAAGGGGAGGGTAAAAGAGGGAGAAAGGATTAGGAAGAAGGGGAAGTAATGGGAGAGAAGATAGAAAGAGACAATGGCGGAGGTGGATGGGAAAACCGAGGGATGGAGGGAGGGAAGATAAGAGAAAGATGGTGAGAGAGATAAGACAAAGAGAGAAATAAGCTGGGAGGGAGAGAGAAAGAGACAGACATAAAGACGGAGCCAGAAACATAGACAGACAAACATATAGAGAGGAAAGAAAATGATCGACAAACAAAAAGGGAGAATCAGACATACAGACATACAGACATTCATGCAGATACATATAGATAGAAAAGGACGGGACCCTTCCTCTTGCATTCAAGGGAGTGAGGGGAAAGGGGAAGGGAAGCAGAGAAGGAGGAGAAAGATGAAGTAGAGATGATAATGAGAGTGAAAAAAAGGTATGGAACAGTTTGTGTCTTTCTGTATATTCCTAAGAGTCTACCTATCACGTGTGAAAAAAAAAAAAAAAAAAAAAATATATATATATATATATATATATATATATATATATATAATTCGGGGTATCTCCCACTGCTTCTTCCTCTTTCTGCCTATCTATCTCTGTATTTACATACGTGCATATAAATATAGTCTCTCTCTCTCTCTGTCTCTCTCTGTCTCTCACTCTCTCTCTCTCTTCTCTCTCTCTGTCTCTGTCTCTGTCTCTTTCTCTCTCTCTCTCTATCTATCTATCTCTGTCTCTGTCTCTGTCTCTGTCTCTGTCTCTGTCTCTGTCTCTCTCTCTCTCTCTCTCTCTCTCTCTCTCTCTCTCTCTCTCTCTCTCTCTTCTCTCTCTCTCTCTCTCTCTCTCTCTCTCTCTCTCTCTCTCTCTCTCTCTCTCTCTCTCTCTCTCTCTCTCTGCCTCCCTTCCCTTCCTCTATCTACCTCTCTCACCATCTCTCACCCATTACTCCATTCTTCTATCACCCCATCCTTCCATACCCCCTCCCCCTTCCCCCACCCAACCCCCAATCCATTCCAACCAACAGGACAAATTGCAAATATTTCATCCCATGCTCCATGGTGTAATCATCAATACCATCAATATTATGGGACCATCGTTTGCATCACACAGTGTACGGTCGAGCAGAGGTCAACTGTTGTGTTGTTTTCCTGTGCTTTTTTTCTTTCTTCTTTTTAATGGTTATATTTATTTGGTGTTGTTCTTATTACTATCATTATTACTGTTATTATGATGTTATTATTTTCTTATATATGCTGTTTTAATTATCAGAGGTCAATTGTTGTGTTGCTTGATATATGTGTTCTTTTTAATGATGTTTGTTATAATGATATAAAGTTATTTTTTATTACTGTTATCGTTATTATCATTATAATACGTCTGCTGTTAAAAATATGTTTTTTTCTTAATACCATAGGGTAGGTGAGTGAATTTTAGACTATTGGGTGTTGTCTTTGTATTAGGGAGTTGATTAAGAGAGAGGTAAAAAAAAGAGAACGAAAATGAGAACGAGAGAGAAAAAGGGAAAGGAAAAGAGAAAGAGAAAGAGAAAGAGTTAGAGAAAGAGAAAGAGTTAGAGAAAGAGAAAGAGAAAGAGAAAGAGAGAACGAGAACGAGAACGAGAACGAGAACGAGAACGAGAACGAAAACGAAAACGAAAACGAAAACGAAAACGAAAACGAAAACGAAAACGAAAACGAGAAAAGGACAGAGAAAGAGACAGAGAAAGAGACAGAGAAAGAGACAGAGGAAGAGACAGAGGAAAAGACAGAGAAAGAGACAGAGAATTCAATTTAGGGGTATTATAGGGGTAAATGTGTGCTAATGGCGGAGCTTAGCGTTCCTAGAGTGCTTTCCATTTGTCATTTTAATCATTACTGGCATTTAATCAGTACATGCAAATTATCCAACAGATATGCAATTAACAGAGAAGTGGATAAAGTAAGCAAATAAGAAGTAAATAAATTAGGTACACGAATAAGAAATAAATAAACAAATAAACAAATGGAGTCTCGAAAAAAAACAATTCCATGAAAAAGTAAAGTAAGCAAGTAAACAAATAAACAAATATATGCTTGTTTAGGATACCCAGACGCCCGTTCTTAATCCAAGGAGAGAGAAAGAAAATTAAATTAGTATACAGTTATCTCTCGACTTTCACGTCTGTCAGTCTTTGGCCGAAGATCTGGAGATATGGGAGCCTTTGTTTGTTTGTTTTTGCTCTGTGTTTGATTTGTTTTCCTCTGGGACTTTTTTTTGTATATTTTGTCTCTTTGTTTTTGTTGTTGTTTATTTTTCATTTGTTTGTTTATTTGGTTGTTTGTTTGTTCTGTTACTTTGGTATTTTTGTTTTTTCTTTGGATATTTATCTTCGTTGGTATGTTGTTGTTGTTGTTTTTTTGTATTAATTTATATAATACAAATTAGTATTGCTTATTTTGATCTTACTTGTTTCTAGTTTTTTTTTTTCTTTATTTGTCTTATTCTATGTTTATAGTTATTTCTTTCACCCTTTTTTATTTTGTTTACCTCCCCTCATCATCCCTCCTCCCCCTACTCCAATTCCCACTCCACATCCCCCATTCCCATTCCAACTCCCCTCCCCCATATTCCCACTCCCCATCCCCCATTCTTCCCCCTCTCCCACATTCCCACCCGCCATTCCTATGCCCTTTCCCTCTCCCCTTTCCCCAATTCCCCAATTCACACTCGTCTTCCCTATTCCCTTTCCTTACCCCGTTTCCCCCATTCCCACACCCCTTCCCACTCCCCTCCCCTCCCACTCCCTTCCCTCCCACTCCCCCTCCCCCCACTCCCCTCCCTCCCATGTTAAGTGAGACCAGCGTCCGCAACACACGCAATCGTTTCTGACTAAATAACAAGGGAATAAGAGAACAGTGTTGTGAATATGTGTGTGTGAAATATAGGCCTAATCCGTAGTAGGCTTAGTCATATTACACGTCTGATGTGATTTGTTTTCTCTCATGAGTAACAGGAACAGAGACTTCTGGGGTTTTGAATTTGATGTGAGATGTTTTTGTTGACGAATGTATTTTTGAGAGCTAAGGCTTGGATTCCTGGATGCTTCGCTGTCTTTCTTTATATGTGTGTCTGTGTGTGTGTTTGTGTGTGTATGTGTTTGTTTGTGTGTGTGTGTGTGTGTGTCTGTGTGTGTGTGTGTGTGTGTGTGTGTGTGTGTGTTTGTTTGTGTGTGTGTGTGTGTTTGTGTGTGTGTGTGTGTTTATGAGTGTGTGTATTTGCATATGCGTGCGTGTGCCTTTCCATCATGTTTCGTTACAAGCATACCGCAGTTGGTCTTGGTAAGTCACGCTAACTTCACATCAGACCTTCAACATGTAAAGCGCAAAAGTACCATCTTAAATCCAACTACCCCGCCAGTCTCTTCTATAAAAGCCTCAGAATCTACGGGAAATTCAGTGCCATGTGAGTGCCGGACATAATCCAGTCCGGGGCGTCGGGAGTGCCTCTTCAGTGCCTCTTTCCTCCGGCACAGTTCGAGCGACAGCCACCAGCGACCGTGATCAGGCAGACAGGACCCTCGCACTGAAACAGTCACCAGAACTCAGTACTGGCGCGTCTTCAACTGTCTGGTAGACTCTCTGGCGACGGTGTCTCCCCCCTAAATACCCTTTATCTTCTCCTCCCCCCCCCATTGTCCTCCTCTCTCCACCTCCCTCCCTCCCTTCCTCCCTCCCTCCCTCCCTCTCTCCCTCTCTCCCTCCCTCCCTCCCTCCCTCCCTCCCTCCCTCTCTCCCTCTTCCCCCTGCCCTTCGTCCACCCCGTCTGCCCTCCCCCTCTCATTCCTTCATTTTTCTTATCATTTTCTCCCATCGGAGGAGAGAATCCCGAAGGAGAAAGGAAGGGAGGGGGAGGCTGAGGGGGGGAAGGGATAGAGGGAGAAGGACGAGGATTAAGGGAAGAGAAAAAAAAAAGAGTAGAGAGAAAGAAAGAAAAAGACGATGAGAAAGAACATTAATAAAAGGGCAAAGGAAGGGTATAAAGAAGTTAGAAGAGCTAAAAAAAAAAAAAAAAAAAAAAAAAAAAAAAAAAAAAAAAAAAAAATCAGGTGAAACATAATCAAGAGAAAGAGGCAGAGACCGAAGAAGAAAAGCGAGAGCATGCATCTGATAGGAGCAAAGAGAGGGTCGCGGCCGCTAAAGGACTGTCTAGACAAGACGAGGGCCGAGTGTTGGTGCAACAGGGTAATAAGACACACTCGGATTGTTGACAGATCGGAGATGACAACTTAATTCCCTCGGCTCCAAGGTGGGGGAGGGGAGGGGGGCAAGGGTGAGGGAGGGGCAGGGGAGATGGGGGAGGGGAAAGAGGTGGGGAGGGGGTAGGGATGGGGGAGGGGAAGGGGGGAACCCCAGGAAGAAAATATAGAAGATAAAAAGTAGCATATAAAGATAGCTTTGTTTTATGAAATTTAGTTTTCGTTGATCGTTTCGATTGAATGAGTAGAGAGAGAGAGAGAGAGAGAAAGAGAAATAGTAAGATAAAGAGACAGTGAAAAAAGATATGACGGGTGCCAAAGCAGAAGCGAAATGAACCAGAAATAGACAAACACGCAATCATATTACCGGTCACAGAGTTCCTCTAATAACGCATTGACAGGGCCGGTGAATCAAAGGAATAAAGAATTATGGAAGAAATCTCTAATTGACCTGTCAGACAATGAGGATAGCTCTAATGACAAAGGGTAGTGCGGAGGAAGCAGAAAAGTTAGCCTAAATGAGTTTTTTTTTATTAGTATGTGAGTAACTGATAGAGACACAGTAGGAGATGAGTGACTGGTAAAGATGAGCGACGAAAGTGAGAGATAGAGAGGAGAGAAAGACAGAGGGAGAGAGGGAGAGGGAAAGAGAAAGGCAGAGGGAGAGGGAGAGGAGAGGGAGAGGGAGAGGGAGAGAGAGAGAGAGAGAGAGAGAGAGAGAGAGAGAGAGAGAGAGAGAGAGAGAGAGAGAGAGAGAGAGAGAGAGAGAGAGAGAGAGAAGTAGAGAGAGAAAGAGGAACGGAAAAAGTGAAAGAAGGAAAAGAAAAAGAGAGCGTACATAAGTAAAAAAACAAAAAACGAAAGAGACAAAGGCAGAAAGTGAAGCAAAAGAATAAAGTAAAAGAGAAAGGAAAAACGAACAATAGGGACAAAAAAAAGATGATAATTCACACAACAAAGAAATAAATAAAAAAGAAGAAAGGGAGAGAGAAAGGGAGAGAAACCTTCACATGAGTCAGTGAACATGAGAGGAGAAAAAATGAGCGACAATACCCGAGCGTTTTGCGGTGAGTGAAGGAGGGGTTGAGGGAGGGAGGTGGGGGGGGGGGGGGGAAGGGGGGGAGGTGGGGAGGACGGGAGGGGAGAGGAGAGGAGGATAGGAGGGAAGGTCTTATGAGGAGGTGTTGCAGCCTGAGAGCGAAAGGGACAGAATTCTTAAGTGTTTGTCGCTAGGAGAGGTTTCAGGAGGAGGTGGGGGTGGGGGGGAAGGGAGGGGGGAGGAATGGGAGGCGGGGTATCGAGGAGGAGGGAAAGGTGGGGGGGGGGTAAAGAGTGGGGGGGGGGCGGGGGGGGGGGTCGGCGTTATCTTTATCCAGTGCATATTGCCTGTGTCTGACGCTGAATAAAGGATTCTTTTTTTTTTAAATATGTATTTGGTTCAGGTCTTTACACACACACACACACACACACGCACACGCACACGCACACGCACACGCACACACACACACACACACACACACACACACACACACACACACACATATATATATATATACTATATATATATATATATATATATATATATATATATATATGTATATATATATATATATATATATATATATATATATATATATATATATATAATGTGTGTGTGTAAGTACATACAAACATATGCACACACACACACACACACACACACACACACACACACACACACACACACACACACACACACACACACACACACGCACACACACACACACATATATATACACCCCTCCTCAAAATTATCACCTACACAGTCCACATGTACTATCGTCAATTATGTATCGCAACCTGCTTTCGGAAGGCCAGTAGGTCTGCTTAATGAGAGGGTCATTAATCTATAGCTACCAATAAAACCTGTCAATATCCTACGGCGATGTAGCCATGCAGGTATGGATTATCTATGGGAACTCGGAAATCATTAATAACATCATTTAGTTGGTCGACCCTCGGCTCTGCCTGGGTTGAAGGCGCTGTTATAACACTGAGAGATGCTGTTGTGAAAGTGATTCTCGATGATAGTAATGGTGATGATAGTAATAAGGATTATTGATGATGCTGATGATTGTAATGATAGTGATAGTGATAACGTTATGGATAGTGATAGTGATAATGCTGAGGACAGTGATGTTAGTGATGATGGTAATAATAGTGTAATGATGATAGTTATACTGACAATAGAAATAGAGATAATAATGATAATAGTATTTATAATAACCGTGATGATAGTGATAGTAATAATGGTAATGATAGTGATAATGATAATAGTTATGATGATAATAGTAATAGTGATAGCATCGATAATAGTAATGATAATAATAATTATAATATCAATGGTAATAATAATGATAATAGTTATATGCTGCTACTGATGATGATAATTATTTGAATAATAACAATGATAATAATGATGATGATGATGATGATGATAATGAAAATGAAGATGGAGATGGAGATGGATATGGATTTAGAAATGAAAAAAGAGGAGGAGAAGGAATACAACAACAATAATGATGATTATGGTAATGATACTAACAGGAACAACAA
>NC_061857.1:8015243-8017743 GCF_019202785.1 Penaeus chinensis
ACAGTCACATTCTATAACCCCCCCCCCCCCTCCTCTCCCCCAAGAACAAGAGGAAAACACGAATAACTGACGAATCATTATCCCATTCCCTCATACCCCCCCAACCCCCTCCCCTAAAAACAGAATAACGAGAAACTAACAAAAAGAGCAAACACACACACACACACACAGAAAGTCGTGACAATAAGATCGAGACAAAAGAAAAACGTTAATAGGGACAAGGGTATAACCAACGCTAGAAATATAAAGTAAAGTCATTTCTCAATTTAACATATTGCTGTCTTTGTTTTCTTCCTTCTCTGTTTATTTATTCACTTATCTCTTTCTTTGTTTCTTTGTCTATCTGTATGTCTGTCTGTCTGTCTGTTTGTCTGTCTGTATGTCTGTCTGTCTGTCTGTCTGTCTGTCTGTCTGTATGTATGTATGTATGTATGTCTCACTCTCTCTCTCTCTCTCTCTCTCTCTCTCTCTCTCTCTCTCTCTCTCTCTCTCTCTCTCTCTCTCTCTCTCTCTCTCTCTCTCTCTCTCTCTTGTTCATTCCTCCCTCTCCCCTCCCACAAGCTTTCATCAGACCCCTTTTTCTTTTTCTTTTTTCCTTTTTTTTTTCTCTTAAATTATTTCATATTTCTCCGATATATTTGTTTAGGCCCCTCTTTCATGTTACGTCATATTTGTTAAAAATTTTCTCGTCAGATTTCGAATTTTTGTCCCAATTTTTTTAATCATTAATACAAATCTAGCTGTCTGGCCGGCTTCTCCCTCTCTCTATATGCTTTCCCTGTGATATATCTAGCCATATATCTCTCTATCTATCTGAATATTTATTTATCTAGCTATCTGTTTATATGCCTCTTTTGTCTGTCTGTCTTTCTGTCTGTCTGTCTGTCTGTCTCTCTCTCTCTTTCTCTCTCCCTCTCTCTCTCTCTCTCTCTCTCTCTCTCTCTCTCTCTCTCTCTCTCTCTCTCTCTCTCTCTCTCTCTCTCTCTCTCTCTCTCTCTCTCTCTCTTTCTCTCTCTCTCTCTCTCTCTCTCTCTCCCTCTCTCTCTCTTGTTTATTCCTCCCTCTCCCCTCCCACAAGCTTTCATCAGACCCCTTTTTCTTTTTCTTCTACCTTTTTTTTTCTTTCTTAAATTATTTCATATTTCTCCGATATATTTGTTTAGGCCCCTCTTTCATGTTACGTCATATTTGTTTAAAATTTTCTCGTCAGATTTCGAATTTTTGTCCCAACTATTTTTTATCATTAATACAAATCTAGCTGTCTGGCCGGCTTCTCCCTCTCTCTATATATGCTTTCCCTGTGATATATCTAGCCATATATCTCTCTATCTATCTGAATATTTATTTATCTAGCTATCTGTTTATATGCCTCTTTTGTCTGTCTGTCTTTCTGTCTGTCTGTCTGTCTGTCTCTCTCTCTCTTTCTCTCTCCCTCTCTCTCTCTCTCTCTCTCTCTCTCTCTCTCTCTCTCTCTCTCTCTCTCTCTCTCTCTCTCTCTCTCTCTCTCTCTCTTTCTCTCTCTCTCTCTTTCTCTCTCTCTCTCTCTCTCTCTCTCTCTCTCTCTCTCTCTCTCTCTCTCTCTCTCTCTCTCTCTCTCTCTCTCTCTCTCTCTCTCTCATCCTTCTATTTTGTCTCTGAAAAAAAAAAAAATACACCACACACATAAATAACTCCCCCCCTCCCCCCACATACACACACCCCAACCTCCTCTTCCCTCTTCCCCAAGCCAATCAAAACAACAACAAATACAAAAACAACAACAATAGACATAACAACACCAGTAAAAATAACAACAACAACACCGAAAACACATCACCTCGCCACCTCTCCGCTCGTCACCACTCGCCAGCTGGTGCGGACAGCCCTCCTCTCGTTCCTCTTCACCAGCTGTTGTGACCACCTGGAGCCTCTGCGATGTCTTCGACCAATTTGCCTCCGTTAGTCAGATGGTTCGCGTGGGGCGAGGGGGGGAGGGGAGAGGGGAAGAGGAGGGAAGGGGATGGGGGGGTGAAGAGGTGGGAGGGAGGGTGGAAAGGAAGTGGAGAGGGGGGGAAGGAGGGTGGAGAGGAGGGGGAGGGGAGCGAGGGAGGGGGAGAGGAAGGAGGAGAGGGGAGAGGGGATGATAAGAAAGTGGGAAAGAGGGGAGAGGGAGGGGGAGAAAATGGGAGAGAGAGAGGAGAGAAAGAGGGAGAGGAGGAGGAAGAGAGGGAAAAAGGAGGATAGAAAGGAAGTGGAGAGGAGTGAGAGAGAGGTGAAAGGAAGGTGTTGGAGAAGGTCGAGGAGAAGGTGGAGAAGGAAGAGGGGAAAAAGAAAGGAGAGGGATGAATCAGAATAGAGAGAAAAGAAAAAGGCTAAAAAGGTGACAAAGAAGGAAGAAGAAGGAGGAGGAGAAGGAGGCAGGAGGTAGAAGAGGAGAATGGAGGGAGGAAAAGGTGGAAAAGAGGGAGCAGGAAGAGAAAGGGAGAGAATGAAGAAGGAGAAGATGGGAGAGGAGGCAGAG
>NC_061857.1:8035243-8037743 GCF_019202785.1 Penaeus chinensis
CCTTGCTCGTGAAACTTTTTTCTTGTCAGTTCAGTAAATGTCTCAACAAAATACAAGATGTAAGATTATATATATATATATATATATATATATATATATATATATATATGTGTGTGTGTGTGTGTGTGTGTGTGTGTGTGTGTGTGTGTGTGTGTGTGTGTGTGTGTGTGTGTGTGTGTGTTTGTGTGTGTGTTTGTGTGTGTGTGGGCGTATATGTGTGTAGATAGAAAGATAGATTAATAGACGGATAGATAGAGAGAAAAAGAGGCAAAGAGACATACAGATAGATAGATAGACTGTCAGCCAGATATATAGACAGATAGATAAGTAGATAGGTAGATAGTGTGTGTGTATGTGTGTGTGTGTGTGTGTGTGTGTGTGTGTGTGTGTATGTTTGTATGTTTGTGTGTAAGTATATATAAAGAGAGATAGATAGATAGATAGATAGATAGATAGAGAGAGAGAGAGAGAGAGAGAGAGAGAGAGAGAGAGAGAGAGAGAGAGAGAGAGAATAAATGAATAAATAGTTAAATAGACAGATAGCTAAATACACGGATTAATGAACAGACAAACGGATAAGTAAGTAGGGAGGTAGGTAGAAAAGTAGGTAGGTATAAAGACAGGTAAATAGATAGATACTCCGATAGATAGGTATGCACATAGACAAAGAAATAAACAGACAGAGATAAACCAACGCAATTTGTTTTAAGGAACTGATAAAAACGCAACGAGGAGTCGAACCGTGAGTAACAGCCAGCAACGAATAATTTCCAAAACCTAATTTATTCCTCATGCAACTACCGAGCGAAACCATTAGGGAAGTGAAGCGTCCAAATGAAATGTAAACATATTATATAGCGGTTCTTTTAAGTGGATTTCAACGCGAGCTCTGATTGGCTGGTCGGTTCGGAGAGAAACAGCCTCCCTTACCGTTGGGGAATATTTTGTAGAGTTTTTTTTATTATGTAATTATTATTATTATCATTATTATCATTATTTATATTATCATCATTAATACTATTATTAGTAGTATAAGTATTATCTTCATTATTATTATTATAATTATTATTATTATCAATATCATTATTATTATCAGTAATATTATTGTTATTATTATTATTATCATTATCAGTATTATTGTTATTAATGTTGTATTGAAGATTATTATGTTTGTTTTTAATAATTTGTGGTAAGCTATTGTTTGGTGGTTCTAAATCTGAGTGCTAGCTGTCGTTCAATTAACTAGGCCGGGGGGGTGTTATTATGCTCTGTAACACTATCGCTTGACATGTAATTACTGAGAGCGTAATTATAACGTCATTATCATAACAACGTGAAGGAATGGGATGACGATGAAGCTGGCTATATCATACGGTAGATTATTTCAGTGTAAAAGACAATCATCATACAGTGATAAGATATTAAGTTATCTGTGTGTGCATTACGTGTTGAGTTAAATAGGAATAGTATTGTGGAGCAATTTATATTTGAGTGTTGGGAGAGAGAAAGGAAAGGGGAGAAGTTGGAAAAAGGAGTGCGAGAGAGAGAGAGAGAGAGAGAGAGAGAGAGAGAGAGAGAGAGAGAGAGAGAGAGAGAGAGAGAGAGAGAGAGAGAGAGAGAAGGACAGAAAGTTAGAAGAGAGTGAGAGAGAGGGTGGGGGGGGGAGGGAAGAGGAACGGAGATAAGAATAAAGAAAAGGAAGGAAATGAGGGAAGGGCGAGAGAAACAAAGAAAGAGAATATGGGGGGATGAGGGAGATAAGAGAGAAAGAGAGAGAGAGAGGGGGGGGGGGGGGGAGGGGGAGAGAGAGAGAGAGAGAGAGAGAGAGAGAGAGAGAGAGAGAGAGAGAGAGAGAGAGAGAGAGAGAGAGAGAGAGAGAGAGCGAGAGAGAACGAAGAACGAGAGAACGAGAGAACGAGAGAAAGAGAGAAAGAGAAAAAGGAGAAAAGAGAGAGAGAGAGAGAGAGAGAGAGAGAGAGAGAGAGAGAGAGAGAGAGAGAGAGAGAGAGAGAGAGAGAGAGAGAGCGAGAGAGAACGAGAGAACGAGAGAACGAGAGAAAGAGAGAAAGAGAGAAAGAGAAAAAGAGAAAAGAGAGAGAGAGAGAGAGAGAGAGAGAGAGAGAGAGAGAGAGAGAGAGAGAGAGAGAGAGAGAGAGAGACAGAGACAGACACAGAGAGACAGACAGACATAGAGAGAGAGAGGGACAGACATGCAGATAAACAGACAGACAGACAGACAGTCTGGCAAACAGAGCCAAGACAGATAGAGAGAGTCAGAAACGGAGACAAACCGAGACAGAGTCGAAGAGAGAGAGAGAAAAGAAAACAAAACATGATAGACAGATGAAGAAACAGAAAGTGATAGACAACAAATGCGCATAACGACGAGGAAATTGATATGACAGAGGATGACGGGTAATGTCAGATAAATAGGAACAGGGAAGGCGGATGATGGAGGGGAGGAAAGAGAGAGATAAGTGGGAGGAATAATCGCTGTTAG
>NC_061857.1:8045243-8047743 GCF_019202785.1 Penaeus chinensis
GTATTGAAAGAGGGTGATTAAGAACGAAGGGTGCAGAGATATGATGTAAGAAAGGAGAGGAAAGGGGAAGAAGAGCGATAAAGAGGGAAGGAAAAGACAGAAGAAGAGGAAGAAGTCACGGAGAATGGAAGAGATATTGGAGATACCCAAATAAAGGCAGAGTTAGTGAAAATCCACGATAGGAGAGATGGACCCACATGGAACGAAGAATAGAGATTGAAGATACACGAAGGAGAAGAGAGAAGGGGTAAACGAAAAAGGAAGAAGGAAATACACAGAGAAAGAAGGTATGAGAGAAATACACAAAATATATATATATATATATATATATATATATATATATATATATATAAATCGGAAGACGAAAGAAGGAAGACACATACTCACACCGCTAAAAAAAAAAAAAAAAAAAAAAAAAAGATGGAACTAACGAAAAGAGAAGAATGAAATACACAAAGAAAGGAGGTATGAGAGAAATACAAAAAAAAAAAAAAGAACAAAAAATGGAATACGAAAGACGGAAGACATATACTCACACACATAAAAAAGAAAGAAAAGAGAGAGAGAGAAAAAAAAGGATGGAACTAACACGGAAAAAAATCGAGGGCAGGCCAATAGAAGGGGGGAAAGATGATGGATGGGGAAGTATTTTAACGCCTATGGAGGGAAAGTGAGAAGAGTGAGGGGAAACTTGAAGCAAGAAATGTGACAGGGGAGGAAAGAGGAGGCCGGCACTGTGTAATCTATTCATGCTTTATTTTTATCTCCTTAGTATGAGAAGGTTCATTTTTATCTCACATCTCTTGGGATGGGGAGATAGAAGGGGGAAGGGAGAAAGGGGAAACTTAAGGAAAGAGTGACAGAAAGTGATGTAAAGAAAATCAGCAAAGGGTGGCGGAGAGCAATTGAAAGAAGATAAGGAGAGAGAAAAAAATATTGAAGATATTGAAATACAGAAAAGAGAGACATTATTGTATTAAAGGAAATATAAAAAGCATTCAGAGAGAAATTGAATAATAGAAGGGTATATCACTCTTATCTATTTCTTCTTTTCCGCTATGTTCTTTCTTTCTTTTGTATATTTCCCCATTCACCTTCCCCCCGTTTATCTTCTTACTGTTTCTTCGTTCCACTTTTTATTTTCGCCATCTTCTTCTCTGTGATTACGCTTCTCTCTTTCTTCCCGTTTCCTCCTCGTTCTCCTCTTGTAATTCTTCAGTATTTTTATACCTCTGATTCCTCATTTTCCCCTTCTTTTCCTTCCCTCCTCTTTCTCCATCTCCTTCAACTTTACCTCTCCCAGCTTGTCCTCCAACTCCCCAGATTTCTCCTCTTCCTCTCTCCCTTTTATTCTCGCCTCTTCCTCCCCTTGTTATCTCCTCCTCCCTTTCCTCATTCTCCTCTAACTTCCCATCTTTCTCCTCTCTCTCCTCCCTCCTCTTCGTCTTTCTACCTGATCTTCTCATCTTTCTCCTCTTCCTCTCTCGCCTCTTCCTCTTTCCTCCTATCCATCCAACTCCAAATTGAACATCCTTGTTCACCAAATAAACCAAATTAACAGACACATAACCAGAAAGAAGGAGAGAAAGAATGTCCAATTGAAAAGCTAGTCAGGTCTTGCATAGCGATATATATAACCGTTCGATGTCTCTATTGCTCCGCGAAACGGCAGTCCTTTCCGCCGGCACTTTACACACTCCTTCTCACTCTCTTGCTCCTCCTTCTCCTCGTTCTTCTCCCCCTGTCCTCCTTCTAAACCTCATTTTCTCCTCCTCCATTCCTCCTTTCCCCCCCTTTTTCCAATTCCTTTCTCCCTGTTCGCCCACTCCCCACTCCGTGAATCGGCACTCTCTCCCCAACACTGTACACGCTCCTCACTCCCTTGCTCCCCATTTCCCTCGTCCTTCTCCCCCTGTCCTCCTTCCAAACCTCCTTCTCTCAAATCCCCCATTCCTCATTTCTCCCTTTCCCCACTCCCTATCTCTCCATTCCCCACTCCCCACACACAACATTTCACTCCTCACTCCCAACCCCCGTTTCGCTTTCCTTGGCACTCCAGAGAGACAGAGGCAGTGTATCAGTGGCCCCTCGCGGCTGTGACTGGCACTTTTGCGTGACGAGAAATGCATGAATGTCATTTAATATTTTCAAAAGACGATAGTGAGTGGAAGAGAAAGTAAGAGAGGAAAAAAAAGTAATGAAAAGTTGCGTCGTGAGTTGAGAAGGATAAAGATGTGGAAGAAATGAAGTTTAGAAACAAAGCGAAAGAGATTAAATTAGAGAAGGATGAATAATAACGATATGCAGAAGGAGGAGGAGAAAGAAGATGGAAGATAAGATATATCAAGATGAAATAACGATAAAGAAGAACAGAAGAACCTGAACAAAAACAAGTTGAGGAAGCAAAAAGGAGGGAATGAAGTAGGAAGGAATGAAGAGAGAAAAGAGAAAGGGGATAAAGATTGAGGATTAGAAGGTGGGAGAAGAAAGAGAAAAAGAG
>NC_061857.1:8067743-8075243 GCF_019202785.1 Penaeus chinensis
TGGGGAGAGGCTGTGAGAGGGGAGATGGGATAGGAAGAATGGGTGGGGAGAGGCTGTGAGAGGGGAGAGGGATAGGAAGAATGGGTGGGGAGAGGCTGTGAGAGGGGAGATGGGTAGGAAGAATGGGTGGGGAGAGGCTGTGAGAGGGGAGAGGGAGAGGAAGAATGGGTGGGGAGAGGCTGTGAGAGGGGAGAGGGGTAGGAAGAATGGGTGGGGAGAGGCTGTGAGAGGGGAGAGGGAGAGGAAGAATGGGTGGGGAGAGGCTGTGAGAGGGGAGAGGGGTAGGAAGAATGGGTGGGGAGAGGCTGTGAGAGGGGAGAGGGATAGGAAGAATGGGTGGGGAGAGGCTGTGAGAGGGGAGAGGGTAGGAAGAATGGGTGGGGAGAGGCTGTGAGAGGGGAGAGGGAGAGGAAGAATGGGTGGGGAGAGGCTGTGAGAGGGGAGAGGGATAGGAAGAATGGGTGGGGAGAGGCTGTGAGAGGGGAGAGGGAGAGGAAGAATGGGTGGGGAGAGGCTGTGAGAGGGGAGAGGGATAGGAAGAATGGGTGGGGAGAGGCTGTGAGAGGGGAGAGGGAGAGGAAGAATGGGTGGGGAGAGGCTGTGAGAGGGGAGAGGGAGTAGGGCTTGGAAAGAATGGGTGGGGAGAGGCTGTGAGAGGGGAGAGGGAGAGGAAGAATGGGTGGGGAGAGGCCTGTGAGAGGGGAGAGGGAGAGGAAGAAAGGGTGGGGAGAGGCTGTGAGAGGGGAGAGGGATAGGAAGAATTGGTGGGGAGAGCTGTGAGAGGGGCGAGGGCTTGGAAGAATGGGTGGGGAGAGGCTGTGAGAGGGGAGAGGGATAGGAAGAATGGGTGGGGAGAGCTGTGAGAGGGGAGAGAGGGGTAGGAAGAATGGGTGGGGAGAGGCTGTGAGAGGGGAGAGGGAGAGGAAGAATGGGTGGGGAGAGGCTGTGAGAGGGGAGAGGGAGAGGAAGAATGGGTGGGGAGAGGCTGTGAGAGGGGAGAGGGAGAGGAAGAATGGGTGGGGAGAGGCTGTGAGAGGGGAGAGGGGTAGGAAGAATGGGTGGGGAGAGGCTGTGAGAGGGGAGAGGGAGAGGAAGAATGGGTGGGGAGAGGCTGTGAGAGGGGAGAGGGAGAGGAAGAATGGGTGGGGAGAGGCTGTGAGAGGGGAGAGGGATAGGAAGAATGGGTGGGGAGAGGCTGTGAGAGGGGCGAGGGCTTGGAAGAATGGGTGGGGAGAGGCTGTGAGAGGGGAGAGGGATAGGAAGAATGGGTGGGGAGAGGCTGTGAGAGGGGAGAGGGGTAGGAAGAATGGGTGGGGAGAGGCTGTGAGAGGGGAGAGGGAGAGGAAGAATGGGTGGGGAGAGGCTGTGAGAGGGGAGAGGGAGAGGAAGAATGGGTGGGGAGAGGCTGTGAGAGGGGAGATGGGTAGGAAGAATGGGTGGGGAGAGGCTGTGACAGTGGAGAGGGAATAGAGAGGGATAGGTTGGGAAGAGGAGAGAGGGGAAACGAGGAGTGCGTGGGTGAGATATTGTGAGAGGGGAGAGGGGGAGAGGGGGATGGGGAGAAGGGATGTAGGTTCGGGGTAGAGACAGAGAAGAGGGGACGGTGAGGAGGGAGAGGGGGGAGTAGATGAGGGAAGGGAGAGAGAAGAGAGATGAGGGAAGAGGGGATGGGGAGAGGGGAGAGAGATGAGAAAGGGGAGTGGGGTGAAGGATGAGGAGATGAGGGAAGGGAGAGGGAAGAGGGGGTTGGAGGAAGGGAAAGCGTAGAGGGGATAAAGGGTAAAGAGGGGAGAGGCGCGAGGGGAAAGGGGAAGGGGGAGGGAATAGAAGGGAGGGTTAACCGTAGTTATTAAATAGATAAATGCATTATAAAACAGGTCTTCATAACCTTCATCAAAATGCCATTTAAAAAAGAAACCTTTTCAAAATGGCTCGAGTTCTAACAGTATTTAATAACGAGAATAGATCGCTTCCAGTAATGTTGCCTTCCAGTTTAGTATTGTCTCGTTTTAATAAGTTTCTTTGAGAAAGCCACGTAAAACTGGCTTCATACCACACCAGTTTCGTTTCATTTTTCATTGATTTACTGTTTCAGATTTTTTAAATCATTTTTTGCTTTTCAATTATTGTTTTTTGTTGTTTTCGCTTTTTAGGGCCAGGTAATTTACTGAACTGGTTCTCTACTCAAACCGGAGAAAATTATACAATATTCTGCTTAACAAATTGCATCAGTTATCAGTTATCAGCGTTATAGAACTCGAACAAAAGCATTTAATAATCTTTCACACGGTGTTCTCTTCAGGCTGAACCTATCCAAACTACTAAGTATTCTTCACAAGGTTATGAGTAGCAGGAATATCTTCAATCTGTGGGAGATTTTCTTAGTTGTATATTCGCATTTTTTGCACAAATGTGTATGAGTAAAATAATTCCGCTAAGTCGTTTAGTAACTTATAATAGAACTGAAAATGGGAATAATGATAACAATAGTACGAATGATTATGATAATACTAATAATGGTGATGATACTTATGATAATTATAACACTAATGATAACAATAATAGTACTATAGTAATAAGGTTAATAATAATGATAATATAGTAATGACGGTAATAATAAGAGTA
This sequence comes from Penaeus chinensis, assembly GCF_019202785.1. NCBI lineage: Eukaryota > Metazoa > Arthropoda > Malacostraca > Decapoda > Penaeidae > Penaeus > Penaeus chinensis. The sequence goes on from NC_061857.1 coordinate 8,070,369, forward strand.
TGTTAATGACAGTAATAATGATGATAAAAATAAAATAATAAAATTTAACAATAATAATAATAATGAGCCATTTATTACCAACTTCGAAAATGATAAAAAGTAAAAATTCACAGACGTTATCCTCATCACAATCCTCGATCATCCTACGTCAAAGTTAACCGTCATATGTTATTAAAACTAAATGACGCCACACATTTCCAATCCCCTTTTCATTCGAAGTTTTACAGAAACGACGTCCCAGTGATACAAAATCCAAAGTAATAAACCATCACATCAGTTCACGAGGAGTTCTTGACGCGCTTCGAATTCCGCTCTGCAATCCAGCATCCCTCAGTGTTGCATTGCTATTAGAGCATCCGTGATTTGCAACTCTTTACCGACCCAAAACCAGATATTGCAAAGCATCTTAATCTTTTGAGGAGAAAAGTTGATAACGTTTTCTTAGTTTTATGTATTGTTGCATGGTTTATCTTATTTATGCAGTATGATTAGTTTTAAGTAAAAGGATTACACAACACATATTGAATAGAATTACTAGGGTATTGCGATGTCATATTTATACGCTTATCCTATTATAAGTTATACTGCGAATTACCGTGGGTCCGAACTGTAACTTTGTCCATTAAACTTTTTAACTGGCTATTATATTTTATATTTTGTTTAACTATACAGTATTTTAGTCAAAACATATATAGCTCTTTAAACAAACAGGTATGAGTGGGAGGGATGAGAAAAGAGGGCAAGAGAGAGATAGAGATGATTGAGGGAAGAGAGGGGAGAGGGGGTGAGGGAGGAGGGGAAGGGGGCTGAGGGGAAAGGGAGACGGATAGGTAAGGGTGAAGAAAAAGGGGAAACAGGAGAGAGGTAAGGGAACTGGGTCGGGGAGAGATAAAGAAAGGGATGGGGATGAATGAGAGGAGGAGAGAGAGAGTAGATAGTCGAGGAAAATAGTATAGGAGATGGGAGAAGGAAGGAGAGATAGAGGAAGTAGGAAGAGGAAAGTAAGGGGATGAAAGGGTAAAAAGGGGAAAGGAAAGAGGGGGGGAGTGAGGGGGACGAGACTTTATCTTGAGGATTTTACTTTTAGGCTTTATGTGTTCACATTGTTTGTTATCCTTGCAACTGGGGATTTAAAAGTGCAACTTATCTTTTCTGACTCAAGGGTGTGTCTTTGTGTATATAGGCTATTCTGAGAGAGAGAGCTATATATGTGTGTGTGGGTGGGAGGGGTGTGTGTGTGTGTGTGTGTGTGTGTGTGTGTGTGTGTGTGTGTGTGTATCTGTTTGCGTGTTTGTGTGTGCGTGTGCGTGCGTATGTGTACATTTGTAAGTGTATATGTATGTCTGTGTGCTTCTGGATGATTTTGCCTGCATGTGTTTAAGAGACTGTGTTTGTGTTTATTCAAGCCAGTGTTTATATATCCTCCTTCTATAAGTTCTTGGAACACAGCACCAGGGGCAGTATCAACGAAAGGTCTTTGACAGATTTAAGGACTGTCCAAGAAACAGTCTTTGACTCCAGAATCTTCGTGGAATATATCTATGACTCATTTTAAAGATTGTCCTTAGCGTCTTTGACTTGCACTGTTGCCACACTTCAAAATTAATAATTAAAATATTCACAACTTAAAGACCCTATGATGATAATTTGATGTAGTAATAAGATCTAATTACTGTTACAGTGAATTATATTTATATAAGGACTAAAATATTAACTATTAATATATTTTCTATGTTTACGTAGCGACTGAACATCTGTTGTCATTGAGTCAGCTCAGAGGGCGCGCGATGCCATTTGCATTTATCTACGAGAAAACTGCAGCAATCACGGAGGGAACGACTCGGTTAACTTTGACAATAAGTAAAAAAGTGGCATGAAGGATCTCCAAGTCATTACTGATGCGGAGTTGTTTTCAACGACTATTATTGCATTATTGTTGTCGAGTTCTCATAAGGACAATTAAAAGACAGGCCTTAGGCGTATAGGATACCTGTCTTTAACATCGGCTGAGACATAGACACTAATGGTGTGCTTAGGATATTTTCGCAAGGTGTCATACTCGACGTCTTTTTTCTAACGAAGACTATGACTTTTCGTGAATACCGCCCCTGCATCTCAAGTTCCTGCATGTGCATTTATACCCTTACTCACCCCGACTCCTCCCAAGGGACGGTAATTATGCAAATATGATACAGTGTTGAATGGCAGGTGTCACGAGGAAGACGCACCCCCCTCCCCTTTTCCTCAGCCAGAAGCGAGATGTCGAAAGCAGTGTTGCAGAACAGGGATATTCCACACCGCAAAGTTGCATTGTTAACAGCCGCAGCAACAACAGCAATTGCAGTGCAGTGACAGGGTTTCGTGGGGGAAGGGTGGGAAGTGGAGATGAGCGTGTAGGGGGTTGGGGGAGGAGGAGGAGGAGGAGGAGGAGGAGGAGGAGGAGGAGGAGGAGGAGGAGGAGGAGGAGGAGGAGGAGGAGGAGGAGGAGGAGGAGGAGGAGGAGTTCCGCTGGATATTCCCCTTAGCTGAATTTCTGTTTAATTGAATTAAAACCGTCCTATCGATTTAATCCTTTAGACGGACATTTGGGTTAAACGCAATAAAGACATTGATTCGATTATTGGCAGGTTATTTAATTTCGTCCCGCGGGTCGCCTCTCTGTTAATTCCTTTTTCTATCGTGATATTGCTCTCGCTTTGTCTTCGAAGTAATGAAGTCACCAAAAACCAAAGAGCCGTTGGAATAACCAGCGTGTTTAATAAGATCTCCCATATCGTAATTATCCCAAAGTATATTTTATTTCTCTGATAAAACCTCGGGTGTCCTGTGCCATTTTCTCTCCCTCCGCTTCTGTCCATATATGACGTGTCGTGTGAGGCCATTTGTCTTTGCTGTTGACCGACCAATAGAGAGAAATCTATACGAAATACACAGATGTAATGAAATGTAAACAGAGGGAGGGAAGTCGTACGAATGGCATGAAGAGAGAAATAGATAATCAGATAATAACAATAATGAACAAATAAATAAGGAAATCATTAGATAAACAATGACTTATCGTCTAGTAAATTTACCTGATGTGTTTCCTCGGGAGACTCGAAACGCAAAATTATAATTAATCACAATTTATATGGGAATAACCACATCATTGTCGACGGAAATTAATTACTGTACGCGATTTCATATGAGAAAAGACGGTAAAGTAAATATCTTATCATGTGTAATACTTTTTCCGTCAGTTAACTCAATATTGCCCTTTAAATAGTTCAGGAAAGAAGTGATTGACACATTTCGCAATTTGTACGTTTTTAGAAGGATTGTACATTAATCATCTCTCTCTTTCTCTCTCTCTCTCTCTCTCTCTCTCTCTCTCTCTCTCTCTCTCTCTCTCTCTCTCTCTCTCTCTCTCTCTCTCTCTCTCTCTCCCTCTCTCCCTCTCTCTCTCTCCCTCTCTCTCTCTCTCTCTCTCTCTCTCTCACTCACTCTCTCTCTTTCTCTCTCTCTCTCTCTCTCTCTCTCTCTCTCTCTCTCTCTCTCTCTCTCTCTCTCTCTCTCTCTCTCTCTCTGTGTGTGTGTGTGTGTGTGTGTGTATGTGTTATTTCTGTATCCTGTTCTTTTATACTCCACTGTGTATGTATCATTTTCCTCCCCCCCCCCCTCTCTCTCTCTCTCTCTCCGCCATTAAAACTACACAACGATACAGTCCAGCAACACGAACCCATTATCATCAAAGGGCAGATCTTCTTGAGGTTGCAAGATGACTCCATTACGGTGTATTAAAATGTCTTATCTAATTACCATTAACTTGTACAGGTAGGGTAATATGATCGTAATTAGAAAAAAAAAAGTGATGGGGATTAAAACCAGGAATTTAAATTAGCTCTGGACGTTAATGATCCAACCGGCTCCCGCAGCGGAAACGATCAGATGATTATCTATATATAGGGGAAAAATGTTATTGATTGCCATTTTAAGGTGATGATGAGCCGAGAATTCTGTGTGTGTGTGTGTGTGTGTATGTGTGTATGTTTGTGTGTGTGTGTGTGTGTGTGTGTGTGTGTGTGTGTGTGTGTGTGTGTGTGTGTCCATAACCCAGACATGTTTAAGCCTTTTGAATTATATTAGCTTTGTTAATCAAACAGATAGACAGCCAAATACCCAAATACATGGACAGTTAGATTAACATAACCATTCTAATGTTTTAACACAGGTGGACAGCAAGGCAATATACCCAAGAGATGGTGTGCTTCTATGCGTAATGACAGATTAGGACGGTAACTATCTAAGAGATAAAGACACAGACCGACTGCGAGATAAGCAAGTACTCAGGTAGATAACAGAAAGACAAATATGCAATTACAAGAAGATAGACTGACAGACACGGAGGAAAGTATGCATTGCCAGGTTTAAACACTAGTAGATATTTAGACGGTTCAACTAGTTATACTTTACTGAACAAAAATAATAAGTCAGAGAAGATACACGAGGAACAGACATAGAAATGCAAGTATTACTAGACAGGTAAATTGGTAAAGTTGTCTTGAGAAGTTCCTTTTCATTAAGTGTTACTTCCTGTCAAGATGATGTACCATTGCAGCAATATAACAGTATACAATTTAACGAGCATTCTTACTGTTACGTTAGGCATGAGTGTTTTGTTTGCATGTATGTCAAAAGTTCTAACGGAAGGCAATATTATGTTATCTGGAGAGGGATTCGCACAAAACAATAGACCATCTGGGTATATGATTTTTCAAGGGGAATTATGCAGAAAAGGCTGATAGATAGAACCGTAGAGAATCATATAGATAGATGGAGAGAAAAAACAGATATAGATTTATAAAGAGAAATCAATATTCTATCTCTACAGATGGA
>NC_061857.1:8080243-8087743 GCF_019202785.1 Penaeus chinensis
AGTGAGCACGTGACACAGGAGAGAAATGGTGATGGTGGTGATGAGGCAGAAGGTCTTAAAGCACAGGCGGACGTGGAGAGAAGAAAAATGAAATAAAAAAAGAAACGAAACAAAAACACAATAGAAGGAAAAAATTGGATTTCTTTTTAAGAGAGAAGGGCATTGGAAAATACTACGATAAAGAAAAGGTGTCTGGAAAATAGTAGGTAGTAGTGTAAAACTTTACTCAAGTATAAAAAGATAAACGGACGCAGGCTGTAATGAAATAGAAATGGAAAGGTAACGAGAGGGAAATAGAAGATTAATGCGTATATAATGAAAGAAGGAAGTGAGAGAGAGAGAGGGTTAAAGAAAATGAACAAAATACGATGGGAAGGGGAAATAGATAAAGAATGAAAGAGAAAGTATGTAAGACAGAAAGAGAGTGAAGGAGAAAAAAGATACATAGACAGAGAGGGAGAAAGAGTCAGAGACTGAAAACAAACAGGAAAGAAAGGGAAAGCAAGCATAAATAGTAAAAGAAAACAAAAAAAGGAACTGGAGAGATATTGTAATTTTGATTATATGAAGAAACAAAAGGAAGGACCTTTAAGAATCCTTGATAAATACTTTCTTCCCCTTTTTTGTTTTTTCTTTCTTTCACTTATTTTTCCTTCTTTCTTTCGTTTTATTTTCCGATCTTTACTTTCATGTGCTAATATTGCAAACTATTTGCCCCCCCAGATTATCATAATTTGGTATGTTCACCGATAGAAAAAGGATATAATATTTAGCACTCAAACTTTAAAATCGCGGGAGTTCCCTTCAAGACAGAAGTCTGCGGGCGTTTCATCACGTTTCACTATCAAATCCTATTCTTGTTGTTTTTTTCAAATCAATCTAAAAGATCTACATATGGATTAACCCTTCATTTTCCATTATGATTTCTCTACCTTAATGTTAAAGTTTTTCTTAATGGACTATTAGCTACATTAACAAAGCAGTATGACAGCTAGCACAATCGAGAAACATTGAAAATAGAGAGTCGTAAACTTTTCAAACAGGTAATGTTAAAAGAAAGATGATATAGAAACTGCAGTAAATTTGAGCAAAGTCCATATAAAACAAAATCCGCATGAAGTAAAATCAGCTAATACAGTTAACATATAAAAGGCTTTTAAGAGAAGAAAATATATTTGTAAAAATTCAGGGTCTGCATTTTATTTTGGGAATGATAGCTTCAATCAGTATAATCGTTATAATTGCTTTACCTTTAACATCTTCCCTTCTAGCTTGCATGTCGACTTACGTTTTCTCACCGACTTTGAAATTATAAAGGAAAATAATTGTATAAAATAATCATGAATACTGAAATAAAAGTCAGTCCCTTGCTTTGACGTTTTTCATTTTATATCTCTAGTTTAATCTCACTAAATGGAAACGAATGGGTAATTTCCTGAGAGAGATGGTGTGCGAAATAACACTTTACACATTTACGATACTCTGCAGTAGTTTCAATAATAACTTCTATTCTAAATGTTTAAATCACAAAACTGTTTCACGAATGACACAGTCTTCGGAGTTATATTGTAGGAACGATGGAAGAAAAACTTTATAGCGTATTCCCCTCAAAGGAAATTTATTTAGCTTAGACCAATTTAATAACGCTTTTTTTAGATACGTAAGACATAGTATAATTTCATAAAGCTGAGTGCAAGAAATACAACATCATGAACAAAATGCGTACATAGAAAGTTTTTTTTCTCAATACAGATTTTTTAATTATCACAACAAAAATAAACAGAAACTAAGGCTAAACCGAAGTATCTTATTAATATTCATCAGAGTACGCGACGTTGAATACATATATGGCTTAAAGTATAAAAGAAACGGCTGCAGGCCATAATGAAATTACCATAATTAGAGTGAGAAAATGCAATACGTGTGTAAGAAGAGGAAGGGGAGATATAGAGAAGAGAGAGAGAAGGGGTGGGGGAAACAGAGAAAGAAGACACAGAAAGATAGAGAAAGGAAGGCAGAAAAAGAAAGAGAAAGGAAGACAGAGGAAGATAGAGAAAGCTAGAAGATAGATAGATAGAGAGAAAGAAAGAGAGAGAGAGAGAGAGAGAGAGAGAGAGAGAGAGAGAGAGAGAGAGAGAGAGAGAGAGAGAGAGAGAGAGAGAGAGAGAGAGAGAGAGAGAGAAAGAGAGAGAGAGAGAGAGGATGGAGTGAGTAAGCAGGAAGGTGAGTACGTAAAGTGGGGGAGCGTAAAGGACCAATAGAGCCATAGAGAAGAGCACTGATTGGTATTCAGCCCAAAATCTTTTGTGACGGAGACAAAGAGCACCTTGGAATTTAGGTTTTTATTCGCTGATCTTTTTTCACTGATAAGAGAGAGAGGATGGAAGCTCAGAGGGGAGAGAGAAAGAGGGAGGAGCAGAAGTGAAAGAGAATGGAAGTGGATAAAGGAATAAGAAAAGAGATGAATTGCAAAGGGAGGGGGAACGTAGATAGGGGATACAAACAGTGCAAGAATATACATACACAGATAGAAAGATTATTAGGTATGTGTGTGTGTGTGTGTGTGTGTGTGTGTGTGTGTGTGTGTGTGTGTGTCTGTGTGTGTGTGTGTGAATATGCACACGCACACAGACACGAATATACGTGGGTACCAAGTCGTGATCACTTTCAGAAGAGATAAAAGAAACTCTGCAATGCATTTGAAAGTGGAGGAAATAGTCTCGCTAGACTGGATGCTATTTCAAAATGATAAAGGAAATAGAGAGAGCGGACTGAGGAGCATATAACTAAGAAAATAGGAATACGAGACTGTAAAAATGATATGTTAAAGAATTAAAGAAAAGTGAATATCAAACAGTATTCATCAACAGAAGTGAGAGTCTGGAAATGTGTAGACTGTTACTGTTATTGGATTTAACTATGAATCAGTATACAAATACGTTGAGATATTAGATATAACTCAGTGAATAAGCTAGATGTAATTAAGAAATATATAAATAAATGAATAGAGAACTTATTGAATTAATGAATATGTTAGCTAATGTTTAATCAAAATATTTATCAAACCAAAAATAAAATGCAACGCAGTCATAAGCCCGGGAAAACATTTCATAATTCCTTAGCGTTTGTGCCGTAAACACGCGTGCGCAGGTCGTTTACAAAACAAAAACATGACAATTTAAACGTAAACAGCTTGGTCTAGAGCTAGCTGCCTCCTTAGTAGCGTTAAAAAAAAAGACGATTATGGTTCTAATCTCACCTGATGTTGCCTTCTAGATCCGTTGGCTTGTTGGTCGTTAAGGCTGCTGAAATAAAGTTATGATTTTTGTTTGGGTTTATTTTGAGAAGTCTATCTGTCTGGTTATCTCTCTCCCTTTCTCCCTCTCTACCTGTCTATCTATTTATCTATCTATCTCTGTCGACCTAGTTATCTATCTATCTATCTTTATTTCGGTCTCTCTCACTATCTCCCCTTCTCTTACTCTGATTTTTTTCTATTTCAAAAGATCTTAGTTATATTTCCCTTTACTCTCTCTTTAATATGTCGCATTCCCCCCAATTTCCCAGAGGGAAGCGTCCTTTCGTATCATAAACGGGACTGACCTTTCCAGGCAAAGATCATTGAGGCTTCGCAAGGTCGAGGAACCCAACGGGCGACAGAAAATGAATGGCACAAATCGGGCCACACAGCCGTCCTGCTTAATCTCACGTCCTGTTGAACCGAACGTCCAGGCTCACCCATTTAGCCCCTGCTCTCCCTTCCCCTTTCTCTCCTGCCCCCCTCACCACCCCTTTACCCCATCTCCCTCACCTCCCCTTTACCCCATGCCCTCCATCTCCTCTTTCTTTCCTGCCCCCCACCTTCCCTTTACCTATTGTCCCCCCCCCCCCCACACATCCCCTTTATCATGAATTCTATAGTTCCTGGACACCCTCCCCCCCCCCTCCCGTCCTGAATTTTAGACAGGCCCACGGACCTCCTCCCCTTTTCCTCATTACCCTAGAGACTGGCTCATGAACCCTCTTCTTTCCCTTCCCCCCACATCCCCTCCACCATCCCTCCCCGAGTTCACCCCCCCCCCCCCCAGTGACGCCGAAATGAGAAAGTGAGGGAGAGCGTGACGTGAAGAGCCTCGGGGGAATACAAGCAAATCACGACAATTCGAAGACTCACGATTTTTAATAAACATTTTTGAATTGAAATGAATGAGGAAGGTTTTATTGTATTTATCTTCTTATGATTGTTTTTTTGTTTTTTTTTCTCTCTTTCTCTCTCAATCTGTTTTCTTTTCATTTTCGTGTTTTCCCTTGCCTTTTTATTTCTTTATTTTTTATATTTCACCTATTACATTTTTTATAAAGCAAGACAGTAAAATCTAAATAATAACAATAATGATATGGATAATAATGCTAACAAAAAAGACGTAACCATTTTAAAAACTAGAACTGCCTACCGAAAGCAATCAACCCCCAACGGCGCTAAAATGCTCTAAGCGCTTCGCAGTAGATTAAGCCGAACACGTCCTGCAACGCTGCAATAAAACCGAATAGTCTTTTGAGCCTGTAATCTAAGGAGAATGCGATGCCCGACTTTACAGGAATGCAAAACGGACCGGGGCGCACAGGCTTCGCGAAGGAGCGGAGAGGCGGATGCAATAGAGGCTCTCGTTCTCGACGGGAAAATGGGGCCGGAGCGAGAAAGTTCCCTTGCTTAAGAGGGAGGGAGAGAGGGAGGGAGGGAGGATGATAGAGGGGGTGGGTGGAGGGAGGGAGGGAGGATGAGATAAGGGGGGGTGGAGGGAGGGAGGAAAGGAGGAGAGAAAGAGAGAGAGAAAAAAAGAGAAAGAAAAAGAGAGAGAGAAAAATATGAAGAAGATGAAAAAAAAAAAAGAAGAAGAAGAAGGAGTAGAAAAAGACGAAGAAGAGGATGAAGAAGAGCGAGGAGGGCAGCAGACAGGTTATGTTCCCTTTAACCTTCAGCCATTCCCATAAACCGTTTCTTAAATGAGTCTCGGTGCATTTCACAGCCGGAGCATTTCTGCATCTCGGCGGAACATTAGTCACGCTTAGGGAAATGTGTCGAAGGAGAGAGACTACACGAAGAAAAAGAAAATCATACTTTGTTTTTGGCTCGACGGTTTTTGCACACGGCGGTAATCCAGCTCTTGACACTCGGGAACTACAACTTTTCGGGGTGGCGTTTTAAGGAGAACGTTGTGACCTGCCGTTCTTTTGCCTCTGGAGAACCTAGCGAAGGATGAACTGAATTTTGAAAAGAAATATAATGCGCGGTGTTGAAGTCCCATTGAAGGAATGGGTGAAAGATGAAGGAGGAATGGTATATTACTGAGCATCTATGGCCAAGAGTAATTGTTAATCAGTTTTAATGTCGTTTCCATTGGATTATAAAGAGATGGCACTTCTGTATTTTGGATTATAAAGAGGTGGTGCTTCTGTTTTTGGATCCTAAGGAGGTGACACTTCTGTCTAGCTTATAAAGAGGTGGCACTTGTGTCTGGCTTATTAAAAGTTAACACTTTTATCAGTGGACACTGATGGCATACCCTCCTCCGCTTGGTCTCGAGGGGCCAGGGAGGTGTCATCATTCCCCTTGCGTTTTTGGAAGGCTTTCGCCCCTCCCTTCCTTCGCAGCGGAGGCGGCACCTCAACTTTACATCACCTTGGCCCTGATTGCCGGTTGGCCGAGCACTCGCCGATGATCCAGTTTCTCGCTGCCTAAATTTCGCCGGTTTCCAATTTCCGGTTCTCATTTGATTCCGTGTCGGCTGCCGTGCTCTGCGCATGCGCGGTCCCTCGAGTCCTGTGTTGCCTTGCGGTCAGAGTTGCCTTTGATATCTATTTTTTGTGCTCGTGTTTGAGCAATCTGTTCCGGTAGGAAATTGCTGTTATTTTATTAATTATCTGTCTATCACGTATCGTTGTGTTTGATTGCTTGATTGATACATTCGATGAGGGACAATGATTTGATAGCGACTAATGAATTTTAAAGCCGCATTCATGTTCTGCAAGCGCCCCAACTTGAAGCATGAACTCGAGCACAGAGGAATGTTTTCTCTTCCTTCCTTTGTGCAGAGTATTTACGCTCCGTTCGAGTTTGAGGATTGCCCCTGACTTCGTTCAACGCAAACAGAGGCGTTATCTCCATCAGCACCGAATAACAACCCGCACGTATTTGTTTTGTTTCCATGACGATCAGTTTTGTCTCACTCGAGCAAGGGTTCGAACACTTGCCCGACCCGAAAACGAACGTGTTTTTACTAACGAGAATCGGACGCGACGCTCGAGTTGTTCAGTTTGTTTACCAAGAGGTGATCGTTATTACCTCGGGGTAAGGCCATCTGCTGCCCGGTTTGCTTCCTACCTCCTCTTCGCCTGCTTCCTGCTTGCTCCTCGCTTGCTCCTTGCCTGCTTCACGTTTTTTTATTTTCTTTTTAGCTCGTTTGCCTCTTCCCTGCTCTCTCTTTCATCCTGCTTGCGCATTTGCCTTCTTTTCGATTTGTTTAAACCCTTGGCCTTTCTGCTAACCTGCTCAGTCTACCCTGCCCGTTTCCTCGAAAGGAAGGTGACTCTTCTTGCAACGGAAGGAAAATGTGCAAGGGAAAAATGATGATGGGGGTTATTTGAAAAAAAGCACTTAGCGAATTTTGGGAGCGAAGAGAGGGATAAAGATGAGCGGAAGAAGAGGAAAATAATTAAAATTCAGAGAAGAAGAGAAACACAAAAACAAATTGCCCGTTAGAAGGACTGTGAAATTGAACGAAAATAGGAAACTAACAACGAAGAACAGAATGCGAGAAAAAAAATTACGACAGAAAAAGGAAAATGAGCAATATAACCAGATCCAAATAACGAAATAAAAGAAAATAGAAAGCAAAACAAAAAAGCCAATAAATAGGAACAAAAAAAAAGAAAAGAAAAGAAAAGAAAAGGGAGGAAAGAGAAAGCATCTTAAAGTAAGTTTTCACACGTCATTTCTCCCTGAGGGAAAAGCTCTTCTTGAAAGACCTTTTGTCATCACCCACAGGGAAAGGGGGGGGGGGGAGTGTTATAGGCTATGGTTGGGGGAGGAGGCAGGAGGAGGGGGTAAGATAGAGATGGAGGGGGAGGGGGGAGTGTTATGGGCTATGGCTGGGGGAGGAGGTAAGACAGAGATGGAGGGGGAGGTGTGTTATGGGTTTGGGTAGTGGGAGGGCGTGGTTTAGGGGCGTGATATAGGCTTAAGGAAGTAGTTCAAGGGGGAATCGAGAGTATAATATGGGAGGAAAGAAGTAGGTTTTTTTTTCTTCAAGAAGAAGAAGCAGAAGGAGGAGGAGGAGGAGAAGGAAGAGGAGGTTCTGAGGAAGGATCAATATGGCTTCATGGTTGGGAAGTTATAAAGGGCATTTTAGGTTTAAGGATAAGGGTGTATTCGGGGGAAGGGGGGGAGGGAGGAATTTAGGGGCTAATGTGCAGTAGGAATTTGGGGAGGAGGAGGTTTTA
>NC_061857.1:8092743-8100243 GCF_019202785.1 Penaeus chinensis
GGGAGAGGGAGAGGAGGGAAGAGAGATAGAGGAGGAGATGGAAGGGAGGGGAAAGGGAGAGGGGAGGAAATGGAGAAGAGGGAAGGGGAAACGGAAGGTAGAGGGAGAGGAAGGGAGGAGAGAGAGGGGAAGAGGTGGAGGGGAGGGGATAGGGGGAGGAGAGGAGATGGAAAGGAGAGAATGAGGACATGGGAAAAAGAACAGGAGGGGAGATGGAGAACAGGGGATACGGAGAAATTGTGAGAGGCAGAGCAGTGGAGGGAGGAAAGAGGGGAAAGGAGAGAGAGGGGGGAGGAGGAGGGTACGGGTGGTAATGACCGGGCGGACAGAATAGATAAGAGGGCGTGGTCAGTGAGGGGAGAAGAGGGAGGGGAAGGAAGGTAGGATGGTGTTTCCCTTGTATCTATTCACGCGAACGAAGTGTGGGAAACCTACTTAGGGACGTAATCTGCGATGAATGGATGGTGTTGGTGCGTGGCCGGCGGTGGAGGGGCGAGGTGGAGGAAGCGGAGGGGATGGGGGTGGAGGGAGTGAGAGTAGAGAGGGAGGGGGGAAGTAGAGAGAGGGATCGGGAAAAATGGCGGGGGAGTAAAGAGAAAAGGGATGGGGGGGGGGAGGGTTAGGAGGGATTCTGGAAGGTAAGGAGGGGATAGAGAGGGATTTGGGAAGGAAAGGAGCGAATGGGGAATAAAAAGGGAGGGAAGGAATAAAATGGCAGAGGAGGGAGTTGGTAGGATGAGCGCGGGAAGTGGAGAAGGAAGGGCAGGGGGGAGGGGGGAGAGCGTGGAAATAGCAGTGGAGGGAGTGGAGAGGAAATGGAAGAGAGAAGGATGGAGAGTGGGGGAAAATGGGGGGACAGAAAGAGAAGGGAGAGAAGGGAGAGGGAGATAAAGGGGGGGGGGGTGAGAAGGAAGGGGAAGGAAATTGATTATCGAAGGAAAAAAAGGTAATATTATTAATCTTTCGTCAGTTTCCGTTGTGTGATGGATTCCACAGAGGGTTGCTGAAGGATGCTCTTTATCTGCAAGGGGAGAGAGATAAAGTGGAAAGGTGGGAGGGAGGAAGAGAAAGAGAGAGAGGGCAGAGAATGAATAGGAATGGAAATGGAGTAATGGAGAGGAAGAGAGAGAGAGAGAGAGAGAGAGAGAGAGAGAGAGAGAGAGAGAGAGAGAGAGAGAGAGAGAGAGAGAGAGAGAGAGAGAGAGAGAGAGAGAGAGAGAGAGAGAGAGAGAGAGAGAGAGAGAGAGAGAGAGAGAGAGAGAGAGAGAGAGAGAGAGAGAGATTAGGAAAGAAATAAAAGAAAGAGAGGTAATTTGAGGAAAGTACAAAAATAAAGAAAGAGAAAACGCACACACAAATAAAGGAAAATTATTAGAAGGATAGAAAATAGATTCTAATAGAAACTGAAATCAATATTTTCGTCTCCCCAAGATATCCCCAAGGATTTTATTCAGGAGTACTTCTATCTCTCTCTTTCTTTCTTGCTTTCTTTCTTTCTCTCTCTCTCTCTCTCTCTCTCTCTTCTCTCTCTCTCTCTCTCTCTCTCTCTCTCTCTCTCTCTCTCTCTCTCTCTCTCTCTCTCTCTCCCTGTCTCTCTCCACATGAAAAATATTGGCTTTGGCACAGGTAAGATAATCCAGGAATTGGAAATATATCCACAAAAGAAAATGAGTAATGGCGATACACTAAGGGTCTGGTCCTTTACCATCTGAATAAGCGATCTCGCTTTTTCGAATTTCGCCCATTTTCACATTCCTCAGCCATCGCCTCGGCACCAGCACGTTTTTATCACCTCTGAAGATAAAAAAAATAAAAAACACACAACTGAAACGAGCCAGAAAATGGAGATCAAACCGAATCCTCATCTTTGCTGTAAATTCCCACGCCTTTTTAAAAATTACAGCTGTGGGATTATTTCTATTGAGGATGTGTAGCGCAGTCCAGTAAACATACCAGTTCCTCTCGACGATACGGTGTAGCATGAGTAATCAATCGGGGAGTATTGGGAACGCGACTCCACGAGCCAAAGAAGTTTTTTAACTACTTCGTACTGATTCTGTAGTGAATGCCAGATCACGTGATTTAGGGTGCGGAGTTGAGGGAAAGAGAGAAAAAGGGAGGAGGGAAGGAGGAAGGGAAGGAGGGAGGAAGACTGAGAAGGTGGGAGGGAAGGAAGAAGGGAAGAGGGGAGTGACGGAAGGAGAGAGAGAGTGAGAGAGTGAGAGAGAGAGAGAGAGAGAGAGAGAGAGAGAGAGAGAGAGAGAGAGAGAGAGAGAGAGAGAGAGAGAGAGAGAGAGAGAGAGAGAAAAGAGAGAGAGAACGAGAGAGAGAGAGAGAGCGAGAGAGAGAGAGAGAGAGAGAGAGAGAGAGAGAGAGAGAGAGAGAGAGAGAGAGAGAGAGAGAGAGAGAGAGAGAGAGAGAGAGAGAGAGAGAGAGAGAGAGAGAGAGAGAGAGAAGAGAGAGAGAGAGAGAGAGAGAGAGAGAGAGAGAGAGAGAGAGAGAGAGAGAGAGAGAGAGACAGAGACTAAATGAACCGGACACTTTTAAATGGAACAGCGGCGTGGGTGGCTTTTCCCTCTCTTTTTGAGCTGTTCAGCTAAATCTCGCTAAAGTGGATCCTCAGTCTAAAGAAATGTGCAGCGGTTTCTGAAATCATGCAGGGGCTCTGGTAATATTTTACACGGCCAGGTAACTCTAAGGAGGGTCAGGAGAAGGAAAAGGGAAATAAGAATAAATGGAGAGAGAAAAAGGGGGAATCACGGAAACCAAGCTGGCTAATTCATCTGTAATAACTAGTGGCAGCTGGAGAACCCGAATCTCGGTTTTTTGTTCAGGTTTTACCCCTCCGTTTTCTTTTCGTTTTTTTTATTTTTCCTTTGGTTAATATGGGAAAGGGAAGACACATTTTACCCGGATGAACTTAAAGATACGTTTTTCTTTCCCTTTTTTTTCTTATTCATCTTCTTCCTCTTTCTTCTTTACCATAGACAATTTCAGATATTGCAGGAAAAAGAAGACAAGGATGTTCGATTTATTTTTCCGTTTCTTTATAGGAGAAAGGGGGAAAATGGACAAAGAAAACGGGGAGTATATGTATATGGGGGGTGATATGAAGCTATAAGTAAAGTAAATCATGTTGTGATAGGCGAGGTGCTGAAAGCATGTTAAAAGGATGGGAGGCTCAAAGGCATGCAATATAAGGCCAAAGAAAGGGAGGGGAGCAATATACATGATAAGTAGGGTGATCTGGAAGAGTGAGACAGGAACTCCATTTTAAGGGAAGTGGATGGTAACGGAGGCAAGCAGAGACAGGAAAGAATGATCCAGAGAGAGAGAAAAAAAAAAAAAAAAAACGAAGGAAGAGGAAAACATGTTTTTTTTTCCACTCTACGAACAAAATAAATTAATCATTACCAAAAAGCAATACAGTCAACGAGATTTTGTAAAAAATGAGACACAGTAAAAAAAAGGCCCCCGAGAGAAAAATGAGTTAGGAAGAAATAATTGCATAATATCAGAGTATAGTTTAGGAAAACCTTTCAGTACAACAATATATACACTGTGGAGATCAGGTTCCACCCAGGTGTCAATAACACAGTAGGGGAAGGTGGCCAAAGGGCGCTTGTCCTAATTGCTACAGAGGGAAGGGGAAAAGGTGAGAAAGATCACAATACACTGATATAAAGCGGAAGTAATAAAAAGAAGGATAAATGATGAACAAAATATGAATCACAAAGGATAAAAGAGAGAGAGGGCAGAGTTATGTCTAATCTGTATCTTTCTCATAATGTATTCCTGAGAAGGCTGTTTTCTATGAAGAAATGCATAACACATTCTTGTATTTGGTTTCTTTTATGCAGCTGTGCGATAGCTGATACCGATGATTTTGTGGAATAAAAGAGGAAACAGCGATTTTTTTCGAGGACTGTGAGGAAATAATAGATAGTGAAAATATATGGTAAAGTTATATGGCTCATCATTATAAATGTTTTGATCATTATTGCTATCATTGCTCGATTTATCATTACTACCATTATTATCATCATTACAGTTATCATCATTATAATTATCATTTATTATTATTATCATTATCATTATTATTATTATTATTATTATTATTATTATTATTATTATTATTATTATTATTATTATCATTATTATTAGTATCATTAGTAGTATCATTATTATAATTATTATTATTATCATTATCATTATCATTATTATTATCATTATCATTATCATTATTATTATTATTATTATTATTATTATTATTATTATTATTATCATTATCATTATTATTATTATCATCATTATTATCATTGTTATTATTGTTATCATTATTTTTATTATTATTATTATCATTATTATAATCATTATCATTATCATTATCATTATCATTATTATTATTATTATCGTTATCATTATCTTAATCATTATCATTATCATTATTATTATCATTATTGTTACTATTATTATTATTATCATTATTATTATTATTATTGTTATTACAATTATTATCATCATTATTATCATTATCATTATCATTATTATTATTATATTATTATATTTATTATTATTATTATTATCATTATTATTATTATTGTTATTACTATTATTATCATCATTATTACCATTATCATTATCACTATTATCATTATTATTATTGTTATAATTTTCATTATTAATATTATTATTATTATTATTATCATTATTATCATTATTTTTTTTATTATTGTTATTATTATTTATATTATTATTATTATTATTATTATTATTATTATCATTATCATTATCATTATCATTATCATTATCATTATCATTATCATTATCATTATCATTATCATTATCATTATCATTATCATTATTATTATCATATTATTATTATTATCATTATTATAATTATCATCATTATTATTATTATTATTATTATTATTATTATCATTATTATTATCATTATCATTATCATTATCATTATCATTATCATTATCATTATCATTATCATTATCATTATTATTATTATTATTATTATCATATTATTATTATTTTCATTATTATAATTATCATTATTATTATTATTATTATTATTATTATTATTATTATTATTATTATTATTTTCATTATAACTATTATTTTTATTATTATTTTTATTATCATTATTGTCATTTTCATTATCATTATCATTATCATTAATTTTTGTTACCATTATTATTATTATCATCATTATTGTTATTATTATCATTATCATTATCATTATTATCGTTATTATTGTTATTATTATTGTTATTATTCCTATCATTATTATTTCGTTATTGTTATTATCAATATCATCTTATTATTGATATTATTATTATTGTTTTCATTATTAGTAGTATTAGTATCATCATTACTATTATTATTAATATTATCATTATTATTATCATTTTTGTTGTTGTTGCTATTGTTGTTGTTGTCTTGTTATCATCATTAGTACTGCTAATATTATCATTATTATTATTATTTTCAATATAATCATTATCATTATCGTCATTATAATCATCGTTATCATTATTATAATTATTATCATCATCATTATTATCATTATCATCAGCAGCAGCAGCACCATCAGCATCATTATTATAATCATGATGATACTGATAATGAAATGATAATGATATTGATGATATTATTCATAATTATCACTATAATAAATCTTTAAAAAACATAACCCCCTCCCCCAACCTCCCCACCTCCTCCTTCTCCTCCTCCCCCATCACCCCCCTCACCCCCTCACCCCTCACCCCCTCACCCCTCACCCCCTCACCCATCCCCTTCCCCCCACCCCCTTTCCTTCTACCTTGCTTCCTCGCCATTGCTTTCAGTCGCATCAAATTGCAGAAAATTTCAGGTCCTTGCAACAGACCTTAGCAAACACGTCGTTTCCCAGAGTCTCAAGACGCACAAAAGAAGTAATAGGATCTTAAGAGAATCCCCCGGTGGACGATGCTTCTGCTTTGACCTTCGTGGGAGGGACGAAGGGTTTGGAGGGGGGGGGGGTAGAGGAAGGGAAAGGGGAGAAGGGGAGACAGGAAGGGGGGGTAGAGGAAGGGTAAGGGGAAGGGAAGAGGGGAGAGGGGAGAGAGGAAGGGGAGGGAAGAGGAAGGGGAAGGGGGATAGGGAAGGGGGGGTTAGAGGAAGAGGAAGGAGAGGGGGTAGGGAAGAGGAAGGGGAAGGGGTAGAAAAGAGGGGGAAGAGGAAGGGGAAGGGGAGAAGGGGAGAGAGGAAGGGGAAGGGGAGGAGGTAGGGAAGAGGGGAGGGAGGGGAAGGGGAAGGGGAAGGGGAAGGGGTAGGGAAAAGGGGGAAAGGAAGGTGAAAGGGGAAGGGGTAGGGAAGAGGGGGGGGAAGGGAAGGGGAAGGGGTAGGACAGAGGGGAGAGAGGAAGAGGAAGGGGAAGGGGTAGGGAAGAGGGGAGAGAGAAAAGGGAAGGGTGAAGGGATAGGGATAGGGAATAGGGGGTGGAGGGAAGAGGATGGGGAAGGGGTAGGGAAAGGGAGGTGGGAAGAAAAAGGAGATGAAGGGAAGGAGGAAAGAAGATGAGGGAGGGAGGAAGAGGATGGGGAAGAGGGAGGGAGACAGAGGAAATAGAGAAAGGGGGGGAGGGGATGGGGAGAAGAGGAGGGAAAAGATGGAAGAGGAAAGCAAGAAAGGAATGGAATGGGAAAGGAAAGAGAGATAGGGTAGGGGATGGGAAGGAAAACTAAAAAGGTGGAGACAAATGAGAGGAGAAAGATGAAGAGGAAAAAAAGTTGAAGGAGGAGGAAACGAGAAGTTGAGGGCGGAGGGAAAGTAAGAAGAAGAAAGGGAGAGGGAAGAGATGCTGAGGATAGGAAAGAGGGGGAAGGATGGAAAAATAGGAAGAGGATGAAAGGTAAAGAGAGAAGAATAAAGGTAAAAGAAGGGAAGAGTGGAGGAAATACAAAGAGTTGAGTGAGAATGAGAGGGGAGATATATAAAGAAAAAAAGGAAAAAACAGAAGAGACTCAGAGTTTCAGAGACAGATAAAAGAAGAAAAAAGAATGAAGAAACGAAGGAACCAACAGGAAGAAAACAAAGAGGACAAGAAACGAAAGTGAGAAACGAAATACCTTTCCGAACGACCCTTTTCCCTCCACCAGTCGCTCGTCACAGCACAACCAGATTAGAATCGCACCTCCTCCTTCCACGCGTTCCCTACGAAAGCTCGCTAAACGTGCTCCTAATACCCGAACTGCATTTGCTATAAAAAATAAATGAATAAATGAAAATCGAAACCAATAAAGATGGGGGAAGGGGGGGAGGGGGAGGGGGGGATAAACGATCCTCAAAATCAAAGTGTTCTTGAACGATGAACCTTCTGGTTGGAAGATGTCTTCCGGAGGTGTAGTGGATGGGTCTAGAGGAAGGGGGGAGGGGGAAGGGGAAAGGGGGAAGAGGGAAGGGGGAGGGGGGAAGGGGGGAGAGGGAAGGGGGGAGGGGGAAGGAGGA
>NC_061857.1:8102743-8110243 GCF_019202785.1 Penaeus chinensis
ACTGTGCCAATATCCCTCACGTTTATAGCCTGACGCAGCCTCGTCGGCGTCCTGGACTGTCGCTGGTCGTTAGAGCTGGGTGTTCCATTACAGATGGTGGTCGTTCCAGGTCGTTACGTTCAGCTCCATGAGGTGTTTGGTTAGAGGAATGTGCTCCGTTATGTTTGCTTAGTGGAAAGGTGTTACGTCACGGAAGGAGTGCTTGTAAGGTGTTTTGTCCCGAGGTTACGGTCATTGTCGTTGTAGTTGTTATGTGGTGTGTGGTTGTTACAGACTCTTCGTTATGGAAAATGGGCTGACTGGGGGGTTTTATTGATTATAACAAGAGTGTCGTCTTAAGTTTTATTGCCTCATGGGTATTTCGTGGAGGAAAAAAAACAATTCCTTTATGGTCCCTCTTACTGTACGTTAAAACTGTTCCTATTATGGACGACGGATTCATTACAACTTGCAGGATTTACGACCCAAGCCTTAAAGTTGCGTCTGACAGCTTACTCTGCAATATTTGTGTTTAAATACCCTCCCTATCTCTGCCTCACGCGACTCATTATTTCGATTTATGATTATGAGAACAGGATATCACCCGCATACCCAACGAGAAGAATCGGTCCTGGAATGCAGTTCGGGCCGATTTTACTCCGTTCAAACTTGCGCGATAAATCAGGTTTATGTCGCGTCTTAGATTCTCGAGAGCCGAAGGGACGTCGATGGAACTTCCCTTAGGTCGAAATCATGCAAGTTCTTCGGCAGAGGATCACGTGTGCAGAGTGTCGGAAACAACAGCTGCTTTCTCTCTCTTTCTCTTTCTCTCTCTCTTTCTCTCTCTCTCTCTCTCTCTCTCTCTCTCTCTCTCTCTCTCTCTCTCTCTCTCTCTCTCTCTCTCTCTCTCTTTCTCTCTCTCTCTCTCTCTCTCCCTCTCTCTCTCTCTCTCTCTCTCTCTCTCTCTCTCTCTCTCTCTCTCTCTCTCTCTCTCTCTCTCTCTCTCTCTCTCCCCCCCTCTCTCTCTCTCTCTCTCTCTTTTTCTTTTTTTTTTCTTTTCTTTTCTGTTTTTTTTTTTTTTCTTGTCTTGTCTTGTCTTTTACGGTCGGTCCTTACAGCTTGGAAGATTCTAGGGAAAGTGAGATGAGTTCTGAAGGAAATCTGGGTTTAGCTTCTGTTTGATAGCGGTAATGCCGATGACTTGAAGTGAATGCTGAGAACGATAAAGGTACTTGTCAAGTTAGTAATGATAATGATAATGATAGAAGAAATGATAACGATAATGAGGATAATATTTATAATGATGATAATGATAGTGATAATGATGATGATGAAGATAGTGATGATGATGATGATGACGATGATAATTATAATAAGGATAATGGCAATAACTGTAACAATAGTAATGAGAATAAAGATAATAATAAGACGAAAAGATTAATAGCAATAACAACAGTGATAGTGGTAATGGCAACAATGAAATTTTGCTATTTAGTAGGGACAGAAGGAAATTAGTTTCTGTCTAAATACGATTAGGTTCTAAGAATCTCGCCTTCGGGTGCTGAGTGAACGAGAAAACCATTTTGCAGTTTCTTTATAGCTCTTGTACAGAAGTAACTCCAAACATGCGCGATCTTACGTTTAGTTTAAAGGGAATGTTCGGAATAACAAAAGCAAAACTTTAAGAGAAAGTTTCTAAAAATGTAGTTCATACCTTACCCTACATTTTGATCAGATTCTCAGGAACCAGCACTTGTGGTCTTGAGAGAAAGAGTGCAGGTGATTCACCCAAGCCGAGAGTAAGTGCCTCGGCCCTCTTCACTCAGCATCTTTCAAGACGGGTCTGAGGAATAATATGAATGAGATTGAATAATTCATCAACGCATTTGTAATCAACTTCGACAATGCAACTTTATTAGAGTTACGTGTTGGTATTACACCTACTGATTAGGATGTAATATCGAATGTTAATTATATGGCACATGTAATTAACGCCTCAATATTACATCTTCCTTAGAATTACGTGTTGATGTTGCTTCCACATCTCATGAATATGCAATGTCAAAGTGCTAATTACACAGCCTAAGACTTAATGGGTAGGGCCTCTGAGCCGGTGAGTAAAATCTTAAGAGTTAATGAGTGAATAACGAGAGTCAATGGTTAATGGGCGATACCTCATAACCAACGTCTAAAACCTCATAATTAATGGTTAAAACCTCGGAGTAAATGGGTGATCCCTCATAATCAACGGCTAAAACCTCATAGTTAATGATTAAAACCTCAGAGTTAATGGGCGATACCTCAGATTCATTAAATGAAGCCTCGCTCCCAAGATAACCCTCATTGGCAGTTTCAGCGGAGTGATAAGATCGTGGAAGAATGGCGAAAGCGTGGCGAGGAATTTATGATGATGACGGTAACGATTTCAAGGGTGGATAACGGCGATACTAAGCGAGGTGAGTGGGCTGGGATAATGGATAAGGGAAGAGAAGGGGTGTTGTTCGAGGGGGCCGAGGGTGAGGGGCGACGGGGCTTCTGCTGTGTTGGTGATAATCAGTGTGATCAGATGCGCGGAGGTGAAAGGGGTGGGATTCGCTGGCAATGAAATAATTGTTGCTGTTGTTGTTAGTATTGGTATTATGACGATTGCTACTGACACTGCTAATGCTGCCTCAGTTGCTCCTGTTACTAATACTTTGCCACTGCTGATATTACTAATATTTTACCGTACTACAGTTATTTCTAGTAGTAGTACTACTGCTGATGCTGGTACTTTTACTGCTACTACTACTACTACTACTACTATTACTACTGTTACTACTACTACTAATTTTACTACTACTACCATTGCTACTGATGCCAATGCTTTTACTACCACTATTGCAATTTCTACTATTACAACTACCGTCACTGCCATTGTTACTGATGTGCTACTGTGCTAATGCCATTGTCACTTTCGCAGTCATTACCAGCATTACCATTTTTATCACTGCTTTTATCACCCTTATTGCTATTGTTCTCCACCCCCTGTCATCGCAGTGCGCCGCAATATCCACAGAGTAGGAACCTTCCAGGCGTGTTTTATGCCGCTTATCCTCTCCTCCCCATCCCCCTCCCTTCCCTCCCCCCACTCCCAGTCCCCATCCCCCCTTACCCACTAATCCCCACCCTGGACCCCTACCCCTACTTGTATCCTCGTATCTGGTTCCCCTTCCCCTCTCCCTTCCCAACCCCATTCTCGAACCCCTATTCCCCTCCCCTGCCCCATTTCTTCTCCCATTCCCTCCCCCCCCCCCTTATTTCCTCCCACATGATACCCAACTCTCAAACCCAACCCTGAATCCCTCTCTTTACTCCAATACCCTGTCTCCCTACCCCCCCCCCCCCTACGCCTGTACACTATCCCCCACCCCATCCCTATCCTCGTGCCCTATCTCCACCCCCATCCCCGTCCCCGTGCCCTATTTCTACCCCCCATTCTCTACCCCAACCCCCACCCCCTATCCCTATCTCTCCCCCTCATTCTCTACCCCCAACCCCACCCCCTCTCCCTATCTCTACCCCCATTCTCTACCCCCAACCCCACCCCCTCTCCCTAGCTCTACCCCCCATTCTCTACCCCCACCCCCACCCCCTTTCCCTATCTCTACCCCCCATTCTCTACCCCCAACCCCACCCCTTCTCCCTATCTCTACCCCCATTATCTACCCCAACCCCCAACCCCTTTCCCTATCTCTACCCCAACCCCCACCCCCTTTCTCTATCTCTACCCCCCATTCTGTACCCCCAACCCCACCCCTTTTCCCTATCTCTACCCCCCATTCTCTACCCCAACCCCCACCCCCTTTCCCTATCTCTACCCCCCTTTCTCTACCCTCCCACCCCCTTTCCCTATCCCTATCCCCCATTATCTACCCAAACCCCCACCCCCTTTCTCTATCTCTACCCCCCATTCTGTACCCCCAACCCCACCCCCTTTCCCTATCTCTACCCCCCTTTCTCTACCCTCCCACCCCATTTCCCTATCCCTATCCCCCATTATCTACTCCAACCCCCACCCCCTCTCCCTCTCTCTACCCCCATTCTCTACCCCAACCCCCACCCCCTTTCCATATCTCTACCCCCCATTCTCTACCCCCCACCCCCTTTCCCTATCTCTACCCCCCATTCTTTACCCCAACCCCCACCCCTTTTACCTATCTCTACCCCCCATTCTCTACCCCAACCCCACCCCTTTTACCTATCTCTACCCCCCATTCTCTACCCCAACCCCCACCCCCTCTCCCTATCTCTACCCCCTATTCTCTACCCCATCCCCCACCCCTTTCCCCATCTTTACCCCCCCTTTCTACCCCAACCCCCACCCCCTCTCCCTATCTCAACCCCCCATTCTCTACCCCAACCCCCACCCCCCTTTCCCTATCTCTTCCCTCCCATTCTCTACCCCAACCCCCACCCCCTCTCCCTATCTCTACCCCCCATTCTCTACCCCATCCCCCACCCCTTTCCCCATCTTTACCCCCCCCCCTTTCTACCCCCACCCCCACACCCTTTCCCTAGCTCTACCCCCCATTCTCTACCCCAACCCCCACCCCCTTTCCCTAGCTCTACCCCCCATTCTTTACCCCCACCCCCACCCCCTTTCCCTATCTCTACCCCCCAACCCCCTTTCCCTATCCCTATCCCCCATTCTCTACCCCAACCCCCACCCCCTTTCCCTATCTCTACCCCCCCCCCCTTTTCCTATTCCTTATCCCCCATTCTCTACCCCAACCCCCACCCCATTTCCCAATTCTCTACCCCCCCCCCCTTCTCTACCCCCACCCCCATGCCATTCTACGAAGTGACATCGGTGCTACGTCAGCAGTCGGAATCGGGGCGTTCTGTTCCTGATGGGTTGCTATTTTTGGAAAGGAAAGATATTCCCGAAATTGATTGATCATGATAATGAAAAAAAAAAAAAGTGAATGCTACTTCTCTTATAAAGATTTAGGTTGTCTGCCTCTTTATTATCTTTTTCTTTTTCGTCTTCTTATTTCCTCTTTTTGTTCTCTTCCTCATCCTCTTCTTCGTTTTCTTCTTCTTCTTTTTCTTTCTCTCTCTGTTCTTCCGTTTCTCCTCATCTCTCTTTTCTGCCTCTTCGCCATTATTTTAAAAATTTCAAGAAAAAATACATGAATTAAAAAACATATGTAACATCTTCCTCTTTACTATTCGCTATATAAAAAAAAAAGAAAACGGGGATCCTCATGAATATTCAAAATGTTTAAAATATCCAGACTCAGAAATGGTTATGGGAAATACTACTCTGCTTTCATTTATACACTGAATACATAAAGTCCCGTCTTTATTTATGAATTCTGTTTGGTGTACTTTATAATGCGACTAAGAACGAGGGAGGGACGTGTGTGCTGTATATGCATGAGTGTAGATTATAGGCTTCCGACTTCTCTATGTGTATGGTGTTTCGCAGGAAGTACTTAGAATAGAATAGTTGGTTTTGCAAAAAAAAGAAGAAAACAAATCAGTTCGTAGACTTACATCTTTACCATCATTATTATTGTTGCTGTGAACTTGCATTCTGTTTTCATTACCAATATATTGCAGATCTTTTTAAATATGTATATCTATTCATGCTCATTTTTACTGAACAGTATTGCCAGTCCTGAAAGAATTTATGCTCAAGGAACAAAAATCAGTTTATCACGCCATCAATAATTCAATCAGAACAAAAGCATTCATTTTTTAATCAAATAACATTCTTGAGAAAGGAGAAACGAATGTTATTAATACCGATAACCAGTGAGCTGAAAACAATTTCAGATAAAAAATAACGACATGTTATTTCAGTTTTCTATAGGACCCAGAATGTAGGAAAGTGAATTTTATCTTCTTTTTTGTATTGTATGACAAGAGTCGGAAAAATCATTCATGAATATGCAAATTGTTCCAGAATCTTAGTTTTCAAAGGGCAGTAGGAAGAGTCTTTCCACGCAGATTTTTGTTGTTGCTGTTGGTATCGTTGTTGTGGTTATCCTTACTGTTTTTGTTGATATCTGAACATATGAGCTGTACCCTGAAATAATTGTGCAGATGAAGTAAATGTAATGAATCGATATCCTTTTTTTATTTATTTCTGGCTATGCTTAATTGTGATTTAATTGTTGATAAATACTTAGATTAATTAGTTGAAATAATCTTGATAATGCATTTGGACAATGAAGAGCCCAAAAGATAAAAACATATAATGCATTTGAAACGACCTAATAAGAAGGATTTCATACACTTTAGCTTAGTGCATAGTAGTCTTCCATTTATCCGCACAGTAACCGAAATCTGGGTTGCAAGTACCGTAGAGTTTTAGCCGACCAAAAATGTTGGGCTAGTCAACAGTTATGAAAAATATGCTAAATACCAAAATAAAATATTTGATAGGCTCCATCCATTGCCTACCGTGGTGTGTTTATAGCCATACACTTTTCATAATTATTTTGATTGGAAAAAAATACACCGGAAGAAAATATGCTTATATATTTATCTTCATTTCTTAAGTCCTTCTTTATTAATTGATCTGTATATCCTAGAGAGTCATTATTATCTCTATATATTAGTCTATCTGGTAATCTATTCATTTACCGATTATCTATTTA
Organism: Penaeus chinensis; assembly: GCF_019202785.1. Taxonomy (NCBI): domain Eukaryota; kingdom Metazoa; phylum Arthropoda; class Malacostraca; order Decapoda; family Penaeidae; genus Penaeus; species Penaeus chinensis. Next base: position 8,109,373 of record NC_061857.1, read on the forward strand.
CTTTTTACGTAGTTTTGCACATTTCCCCTAACCTCCCCCACCATTTTCGCCATCCATTTGAACTTTACTTCCGTCAGCTTTCTATAATTACAAAACTCTTGCCACCCTCATTTACGTTTGTGACTGATGATTAACATTCATTCGTGATTTATACATCTGCGTTTTTTTCATCATTCAATTTTTATCATTATCATTGTTGTTGTAATGATTGTCGTTTTTATCATTATTGTTGTTACTAATTATTATCATCATAACTATAATTTTTATGGTTATGTTGTGGTTGTTGATATTACTATAATTATCGTTACATTACTGTTACTATCGTTTTTATGACTGCTATTATTTTTATTATCATTATTATCATTATATTATTATTATTATTATGATCAGTATTATTATATTACTATTATTATTATCATTATTATTGCAGATATTTATATTATTTTTATTATAAGTATTCTTTATATCAATATTATCATTATCATTATCATTATAATTATTATTATTATTATTATTATTATCATTATTATTATTATTATTATTATCATTATTATTATCATCATTAATATCATTGTTGTTGTTGTTGTTATGATTGATTTTGCTTTTAATATTAATATTATTATCATTATTAATGTTATTATTATTATTACTATTATTACTATTATTATTATTATTATTATTTTTATTATTACTGTTATTATTTTGTTATTATTATTATTATTATTATTATTATTATTATTATTATTATCATTATTATTATGATTATTATGATTATTATTATTGTTGTTATTATTACTTTTACTTTTCTTAATATTATTATTATTTTACTATTAATATTGTTGTTATTGTTATTGTTATTACCGTTAATACT
>NC_061857.1:8152666-8155166 GCF_019202785.1 Penaeus chinensis
TTTCTCTCTCTCCTCACTCTTTCCTTCTTTCTCTCTCTCTCTCCTCTCTTCTCTCTCTCTCTCTCTCGGTCTCTCTCTCTTTTCCCTCTCTCTCTCTCTCTTCTCTCTCTCTCTCTCTCTCTCTCTCTCTCTCTCTCTTCTCTTTCTCTCTCATCTCTCTCTCTCTCTCTCTCCTCTCTCTCTTCTCTCTCTCTCCTCTCTCTCTCCCCCAAACGCCCCCTCCCCCCAAAATTAAATTCATAACGCCACATGTTGCTAATGGTGTCATTCCGGGTGATTCATACTGACTCTTTTTATTATTTGAATTATATGCATTTACACTTTATCTTTTTCATCTTTGTTGCCCGTTATAATAACGCAAAAAATAATCATAGTCATTCTCATTATTTTATAAAGAATCATAGTCATTATTCTAGCAAAGAATTTTAGTCATAGGTATAACTTCTTAATGTTTCTCTGTCCCGTCGATTCATGAAGGGGAAAAAGGAGGTTAAAAAAGGGAAAGAAGATAATAAAAAGGGGAGGAGGAATAGAACGGGGGAAAGAAAAGGGGAGGGGTTTTTAACGAAGACCGGGATAAGAAGGAGGAAGAAGAGGAAGAGGAAGAAGACGAGAAAGAGGAGAAAGAGATTAATGTAGAGGGGAAGGAGTAAGAAGAGGATAAAAGGAGGAGGAAGCAGAGGGGAATGAGGAGGAGGGGGAGGAAAGAGGGGGGTAGAGGAGGAGGAAAAAAGAAAAAAATAAAAGAAGAAGAGAAGGGGGAGGGGGAAAGAAAAGGTGAACAAGAAAGAAAAAAAGAAAAAAAGGAGGAGGGGGATGGGGAGAAAAAAAAGAAAAAAAAGAGGAAGAGGAGTAAGAAGAGGTAAACGAGAAGGAGGAAGAAAAAGAAAGAGGAGGAGGAAAAAGATGGAGGTCGGAATGAAGGAGTGAAGGCTGAGAATGAGGAAATGTGAAGCGAAAAAGGAAGGAACAAATAGATTAAAGAAGATCAAAGAGTCGATAAAGCTGAAAACTTGGTAACATACAAACAAACAAACAAATAAATCGAAGAGAAAGGGAGAAGAATAGGACAAGAACAAGATAATCAAAGGCAAATAACAAAAAAGAAGAGAATGGAATTGAAACCAGGAGGTGTTTGTGGTGGAAGTCGTTAGCGATGTAATTGGCTTCGTGGAAATACAAGCGATAGTTAACACCTTTGAACATGGCGACGGTTTGTCCGACTCAGTCTAGAAACGATCACTTTATCTTTATTTTATTTCTATCTTACCTTTTGTATTCTATATTTTTTTATTATAATTTTATTATTATTTTTTTTAGATTTGTCTGTTCCTCTGTCTTCTTTCTCCTTCTTCTTCCCGTGTTTAAATTAGTTTTATGTTTATTTATCTGCTTTTTCTTTGTCGTTGTCTTTATTTCTCTTTTTGTTTTTGTCTCTTGTTTTTCCTTTTTCTTTTCTTTTTCTTCTTCTTCCTATATCATTAAACATAACAAGAGGTATGATTATCTCTTTTTTTTTTCTTTTCTTTTTCGCTAAAAGTAAAAGTCGGTTGAAACATTTTCTGTTCTCTCCCGCGTTCTTTTCTTTTTGTTGTGTGATTATTAGTGTTCGCAAATTATTATCTTATATTTATGCGTTTCTTTCATCTATCCTAAATTTACGTCCACATTTTTATTCGCATTTTTGCAGTTTCCCAGCAAAATATAGGAGCTCATTTGACTGCTTTCAGACTTTCACAACAAAAGCTCCACCTCGGCCACGGTGTCCGAATCCCTTCATTATCTGGCAGATAGTAAAAAAAAAAAATAGTGCAAACATCGACTTTAAAATGTAGATAAATGGATAGATAGGTAGATCGAAAAAATATAGAGATGGGAAATATTTTGGTAATGGTCTAGCTGTGGCAAAACATTTTTTTTTTTTTTTTTATGCAGAAATATGTTCATTGTTAGGGAAGCCTTTCGAACGGAAGAGAGTGGTGACACTCGAGGTTAGATGAATATTTTAAGTTACTTCTCATTCATATACTTTAACGATGTACATTTTACAGGTTAAAGAATACACGGAATGTGTATTTTCTCTTCTTCCCTTTTCCTCTCTCTTCTCTCTCTTTCTCGTGTATTCTCTCCATTTTCTCTTTTCCTTCGCTCCTTCGTTTTCTCTCATTTTTCCGGTAATGTCGTATCTTTTCTGTAGTATATATTCTCTGTCTTATTTCTCAAATATCTTTTTATTCCTGTTAATCTACATTATCGTGTTTTATTCTCTTTTTTCCTCTTTTCTCTCCTCTCTTTTATGCCTTGTTATCTCTCTTTTCCAGCTTTTCTGCTTTCTTCTCTTTCTACCAATCTTCCTATTTCTCCTCATCTCATTTCCTCTTTTGTCTGCTCTCTTCGCCCTTGCTTCTTGTTTCTTCTCCCCATCTCCTTCTTCCTTCTTGTTTCTCCTCACCTGTTTTTGTTTTGTTGTTGTTTTCTATTCCCTGGTCTTTCTCTTCTT
>NC_061857.1:8160166-8165166 GCF_019202785.1 Penaeus chinensis
AGAGCCGAGCCAACCTATTGTTCGGCCAATTCAGTCTGTCTGTTTGTCAGTGTGCGTCAATATTTTTCTTCGGCGGGGAACTAAAAGCTCTAAAACCTTGAGACTTATGATGGTATCGTCTTTAAGTCCTCCCTGGATCTCTATTTCGCTCTTTCCCCCTCTCTTTCTCTTTTTTTCTCTCATCTCTCATTTTTTTTTTTTTTTAATTCTCTCTGTGTCTACATCTATCTCTGTCTCTGTCTCTCTCTCATTGTCTCTCTGTTTCTTCTTCTGTTTCACTCTCTGTCTCTACATATGTATGGGTGTGCTCTGTCCCTCCCTTCCTCCATCCCACCCTCGTTTCCACCCTCCCTCCCTCCCTCCCTCCCTCTTTCCTTCGCCCCCTTCCTCCTTCCCCCCCTTCCTCCTTCCCTCCCTCCCTCCCTCCCTCCCTCCCTCCCTCCCTCCCTCCCTCCCTCCTTCCCTTCCCTCTTTCCTTCCCCCCTCCCTCCCTCCCCCCCTTCTTCCTTCCCTCCCTCCCTCCTTCCCCCCCTTCCCTCCCTCCCTCTTTCCCTCCCTCCCTCCCTCCCTCCCTCCTTTCCTCCCTCCCTCCTTATAAACTATAATATCCCTCCACCCGTGAAAGTCCCGGATGAGATATGGAGGCCTCCCTGAATGACGTAAGAGGAAACTCCGCGGCATTGCACAGAAAACCCGAGACCGCCGCAGCGCCAGAGTACTCTTGCAATATCGTCGATGTTGCAAGCCCAGGGAGAGTACTGCAGGATTTGAGGTAGTCCTTGCTGTTGGGGTATCAGACGGGAAGGCAGGGAGGAGGAGAAGGAGGAGGGAGAGAAGGAGGAGGAGGGGGGAGGGAGGAGGAGGAGGGAGGGAAAGGGGGAGGGGAGGAGGAGGAGGAGGAGAAGTAGGAGGAGAATTAGGGAGAAGAGGAGGAAGGAGGAGGAGAGGAGAAGTGTAGGAGGAAAGTAGGGGGAAAGGAGGAGGAAGAGGAGGATGGAGGAGGAGGCGGAGGAGGAGGAAGGAGGAGGAAGGACAAGAGGGAGGGCGGTAGGTATGACCCCGCGTGCGGCAGTTCTGTCGGCTCCCTACTGTTTCGCCCGGCGTCTCCTGCGGACGGCTGCGTCCTGCCGACGTCGCGGCATCCTACTGGGGCTCTGCGGTGCTGCCTCTTCCTCTGCGCGTCTTCTGCGGCGTCCGTCTTCTTCTTTCTTCTTCTTCTCTGTCTTCTTCTTCTTCTTCTTCGGTTTGATGTCCTAGCGCCGGCCCTACTCCTAAGAAGACCACGAGCCGGGTCCCCTCTTTGCCCGTTACCTTCCCCCCTGGCCGTGCGCCCGCTCCGGCCCTGTGGGTTTTCGCCAATCCTTCCCTCTGCGTCGTCCGCGTACTGCTCATTCTCACCCACCCCCCCCTCCCCCCCCCCCCCCCCCCCCCCCCCCCCCGCCCCCCCCCCCTTGCTCCTGGCTCCGTCCTTTTGCAATTTCCCTTCCCCTCTCCCCTTCCCTTTCCTCTTCCTTCTCTTGCTACTGCCTTCCTTCCATCTCTGCGGCATTGCGTGGCCCCTTCACACCTTCTTCTCCCGATCCCATTCTGGAGAAGCCGCCCCTGGAGCTACCACTGCCGTCACATCATACGACTACTACCACCCCCTCACCGACTTCGTACTTGTGTCTTCTTCGGCGGTACCAGTGCGTAGGGCCGCCTGCTCCGTCGGTCGGTCGGTCTTCGTCTGCTGCCGTGGCGCCCTTTCTTTGGGCGTCTGCTCCGTCTCGGTCGTCCTCTTCCTCCTGAGTTTTCCGTCTTCTCCTCCCCGCCGCCTCCCTCGCCTTCTGCGGCTGCTTCTTCACTGTCTTCTTCTCCCCCGGCTCCCTCCTCTTCCGTCTTACTCTTCTTCTCCTTTTGGTTTTCGTTCTTCCATCCTCCCCTCCTCATTCTTCTTCTTCTTCTTCTTCATCCCCCTTATTTTTCTTCTTCTCCACCCCCTCCCTCCTCCTCCTCCTTTTGCTCTTCTTTTCTTCTTTTTCTTCTCCTCCCCCTCCCCTCCATCTCTTACCTTCTCCATCTCTCCTCTTCCTACCTGTCCTCCCTCTAAGCCTAATCGTCCTTTTCCCCGTCCTCCCCCTCTTCTCTTTCCCTTCTCCCGATCCTCTCCGTCCTTCTCTCCCTCACTTCTACGTTCCTTCTCCCACCTCGATTCCCCTTCTCTCCCCTCTTCCTATTTATTTATCTTCGCGCCTTTCCCCGTCCTTTCCCCTACCCCTATCCGATCATTGTGACTGTTTTTCTTTTTCTGTTGTTCCTTCCCTCTTATTCCTTCTTCTCCGTATCGACCCCCTCCCCCCTACCCACCCATTCGCCAGCCTCCCACCCGTCACCTTCGTTTCTCCGCAGACGACCCCGAAGTCCCCCAACAATGGCGAGGAACGAATAATAGCATGCACAGTGAAAATAAAAATAAAGGAGAGAAAAGCGGGGGGGGCCGCCCCATTCAATTAATTACCAATACGATCTTTTTCCTTCCCATTATCTGATTTTTCCCCATTACTCCTTCAGTCCCTTCCACTTCCCCCCCCCTATCCCTCCCCCCCCCCTCCTCATACGTTTCTTTGACAATGATTAAAAAAATCCTATGAATCTCGCGGGGAAGGTGAACCAGGAAACAATGAGCGCACTCATTGGGAATAACCGAACGCACGCGGACGGCACAGGACGGCACGCACAGGCACAGCACTAGCAAAAAAAACATAATAAATCGATAAGACACTGACGCACGCACGCACGGAGAATCACGACAGAACGCGACAGAGCACGCACGAGCACGCACGCACCGTAAAGGCACGCACTACACACACAACACACACACGCACTCACAATCACAAAACACACACACACACACCAAATACACACACACACAACACACACACATATAGCACACACACACACCAACAACACACATACTCATACACACACGCACACTCACCACGTAAAAGACTGGCCCCCCCCCCCCCACGAACACACAAAGACACGAACAAACAGGAGGTTAATAACACACACACACACCACACACACACACACGACACACACCACACACCACAAAACACCACATACATACCATTGCCCCCCCACCCCCCTACCCCGCCGACACAAACAAAAAACAACGCACATACTTACACATAAATGCACACATATAAAAAAGGTCTCTAGAACAAACCCATTGAAAAATACAAATCGATACACAGCAAGGCAAGCACACGCAAAATGCATACACACACATGTGCCCACGCCATGTCTGAGTCTTTTTCATTCAAGGTTGTTAACAAGAACAGACCGAGTTGCCAAACACGGTTATTGAACATCTCCATCCCCCTCTTATTCCCCTCTCTCTTCTTCTCCCTCATTCTTCTTCTCATTTCCGTCGTCTTCTCTCTCATCCTTCGTCTCTTTCCACGTTTTCATGTCTCTTTGTCTCTTTCTCTCCTTCTCGTTTTATTCTACTTCCCTCTCCTTTTCTCACCTTATCTTTTCCATTTCTTCACCTCTCTCTCTCTCTCTCTCTATCTATCTCTCTCTCTCCCTCTCTCTCTCTCTCTCCATCTCTCTCTCTCTCTCTCTCTCTCTCTCTCTCTCTCTCTCTCTCTCTCTCTCTCTCTCTCTCTCTCTCTCTCTCTCTCTCTCTCTCTCTCTCTCTCTCTCTCTCTCTCTTATTATTATTATTATTATTACTATTATTATTATTATTATTATCTGTCTCCTTCTTCTTCCCTCCTCTATGTCCCCTTCTTCACCCCCGTCTCTCTCTCCTCCTTTCTTCTTCTTCCCCTTTTTATCCTTCTTCCCCCTCCTCCTTTTCCACCCCGTTCTCCATCGTCTCCTTCCCATTTCCCTCCATCTCCCTTTCTTTCTCTCTCTCCATCGTGTTCCGTTCCCCTTTCCTCTCCGTCCATGTTCTCCTTCCCTCTTTATCCGTCCCTTTCCTTTCCTTCTCTTCTCTCCCCCCCTCACTATTCCTTTATTGTCCTCTTCTTGTTCCACCACTTCCTTCATCCTCTGTAACTTCCCCTTTCCTTCCCTTTCCTCTCCTCCTCTCTTCCTTCCCTTCCCCCACCCCCTCTTATGCTAGCATCCTTACCTTCATTGAATACTATATTCAAAACGTCAGGTATAATCAATATTTCATTAGCCATATCATGCTATTATAAGCACTTGTAATTAATATCATAATTAATTGCCTTTATATTTAATTGTAAATTAAGTTTTATTTTTTTTTTTTTACCATATATATTGAATATAATTATAGTTATATTGGTGAATTATTTGTTCACTTTTCTAATCATTTGTATATTTAACTCTTTCTACTTGATTATTAATGCAGCTTCCCTAAATTATCATCTGAGATTTATTCTTGAAAACTCTTTCTTTTATCAGGGTACCGGTATACCATTTCGTAATTAATTCGGCATCAGATTCGTTTCAATTTATATACATCCCCTCTCCTAAGAATCTCATGAATGATGAATAATAATTTTGCACTTTATACTGAAGTGTTCTTTTTTTTTTTTTTAATCCTTTTGATCCAAACCCACCACATCTTGCGGAGAATATGACGTCCTATTGCACATTTTGCAACAAGACGACCCTCTGGCAGACACTCGGAATCTGGCAGAGATTCTGTATCATGAAGCGCTATCATCTCCTAAGTTCCAACTGCCAGAGTAAATTCAGACAAAGTTAGTCCTTAACCATTAACGCCGTCTGTCTTCGTCTCGCGGTATTTATATTGAATCGAAATTTCTTCAGTTGAGATGTTAACTATACTGTTTTTTTTTTTTGTTTTTGTTTTTTTGTTAGTGTTGTTTCGTTGTCGTTCTTGTTTTAGTTCGTCTTGTTTTTTTAATTTTTGTGTGTGTGTTTTTTTTTTATATATATAAATGCAAACTAGGGGGGGGGGGGGATATGGTGTTAAGTGTGGTAACTTTTTGTGTTCGTTAGAAAGACGTTTTTGT
>NC_061857.1:8172666-8180166 GCF_019202785.1 Penaeus chinensis
CTTTTGCTAAAAGAGAAACTTCAGAGAGAGAGAGAAAAAAAGAAGAGGTTTTCTCCAGGTTTAAAAGGGTTTCATTTCGTTTTTTTATTTTTTTTATTCCTAGGTCACACGTTCTCCTTCTCTATTTTTTTTCTGTTACAATCATTATCATCGTTATTTGTGCATTATTATTATTATTATTATTATTATTATTATTATTATTATTATTATTATTATTATTATCATTATCATTATCATTATATCATTATTATCATCATTATATCATTATCATTCATCATTATCATTACCAGTATCAGTATATTATCATTATCACTATTATTATTATATTATGGTCCCAAATCTAGGTGGGTGTAGGGTACATGTCCGCTGAGGAACATGCATACTAAACCGTGGGATGGTAGCCTCTTCCTTTCTGCCTATCATTATTATTAAAGAGGAATAACCAGAACATTGCAAAAGGTGGGGATATCGACGGGAAAGAGAGAGAGAGAGAGAGAGAGAGAGAGAGAGAGAGAGAGAGAGAGAGAGAGAGAGAGAGAGAGAGAGAGAGAGAGAGAGAGAGAGAAGGAAAGAGAGAGAGAGAGAGAGAGAGAGAGAGAAGAGAGAGAGAGAGAGAGAGAGAGAGAGAGAGAGAGAAGAGAGAGAGAGAGAGAGAGAGAGAGAGAGAGAGAGAGAGAGAGAGAGAGAGAGAGAGAGAGAGAGGAAAGAGAGAGAGAGAGAGAGAAGAGAGAGAGAGAGAGAGAGAGAGAGAGAGAGAGAGAGAGAGAGAGAGAGAGAGAGAGAGAGAGAGAAGAGAGAGAGAGAGAGAGAGAGAGAGAGAGAGAGAGAGAGAGAGAGAGAGAGAAGAGAGAAGAGAGAGAGAGAGAGAGAGAGAGAGAGAGAGAGAGAGAGAGAGAGAGAACGGGAAGAGAGAAAAAGAGAGCGTATAAGAAAGACAGAACCAGGGACAGACAAACAGACAGAGGAGGAAAACCTTCATTCTTTCATCCTAGTTTAATCTTTCCCTCGGCCCTCCCAAGAAAGATTTTCGAGACGTGAGACCTTTCCCTCTTCAAGCAAATTCCAGCATCTCACGAGACGTCGGCGGTCGTACACAGTCCTTAATGACTGGCTTTTATCGGCCATAAAGCTCACGAGAGCATTGGTTTTGCTTATGCAGTACGACCTTAGCTCGTAAACATTAGCTTTCGGGGGAAGAAAGTTCGGAAAGAGAGGGAGACATGGAGAAAGAATTGCCATGAAGAATGTGAATAGAGGGAATGGAGGAAGGATAATAAAGGGGAAAATACACAAGGGAGATAATGGAGGAAGGGAACTGAACGACATACGAAGTCGAAGAAGCAGGGACGTGCATAGGGAAGCCTGAAACCCCGTGCCCTTGCAGCCAAAATAGGGGGGAAAAGTGCCCTTTGCGGTTAAAATTAGGTATAGAAAGTGTCCTTTTCCAGTCACTATTAAGGGAGAATTGTCATTTCAGCCAAAACAGTCATAATAAGGGGTGGGAATTGTCCCTATAATCAATCTAAGAGAAAGGGAAGTGCCCTTTGGTAAAATCAAGAGAAATAAAGTGTCCTTTTAGAGATAACAAAAGGGAGAGAAATCGTCAGCCCTTCCCAATGCCTAAATATCACAGGGAAGAAGCGCAAGGAACAGAAGAAAGGATATAAAAGAAAAGAAGACCAAGAAAAGCGAAAGGGAACAGAAAAGGGAGAAACTTATTACGAACAAGGAATTCTGACACGGGGTGGAAGGGAATTTAAGAGCAGACTACAAGATTACAAAGTACATTAAGGAGAAGGAAAAGTCAACGATAAATTATTCCAGGGCGACGGAAGAAAAAAACGGGAGAGTGAGGAGGGACGGAAGGGCGAGAAGGAAAAAGAGATGACAAGGAGAGGGAGAGAGAGGGAGAGGGAGGGAGGAAGAGGGAGGAAGAGAGGGAGGTAGGTAGGGAGGGAAGGAGAGAGAGAGAGAGAGAGAAAGACCTACAGAGAAAAAGACGAAAACCGAAAGAGAATAAGTGAGAATAGAAATAACCGTTAGACATAGAGAGGGGTAGAAAAGAAAGGGGAGAAAAAGACAGACAGAGCGAACATTAGGGGATGGATATAGTGAGAGAAAGAGAGAGAAACAAACAAAAAGAATAACACAGAAACGGGAGGACAGAGAGTCAGCAACAAACATACATAAGACAGCCAAACGGAAAAAGATAGACTCACAGACAGAGACAGACACACACACACACACACACACACACACACACACACACACACACACACACACACACACACACACACACACACACACACACCAACAAACAAACAACCACAACCACATACCTTACACAAACCAACAGAGAGACCGACAACGCAAAAGCCAATAGCAGGAACGCCCGAAGGCAAACTCCAATACAGGTTCTTCTTCCCATACGGCCGCGCCACTTCTGACTATATCCCCGGCAGATGAATCAAGCCAGAAGCCTTCGACCGATCGACAATATATCGTAAGGATGTCCACATTCCGGCCGGTCGGAGGGAAGACCATTGCGAGAAGGATAAAGGAAGGAGGAAGGAGCAGTCCAGGCATGAAATTTTGGGAGGGGAAATGGAGGAAGGAGAGAGGGTGAGCAGAATTGGGAAAGGAGGAAGGAGAGAGGGTGAGCAGAATTGGGAAAGGAGGAAGGAGAGAGGGTGAGCAGAATTGGGAAAGGAGGAAGGAGAGAGGGTGAGCAGAATTGGGAAAGGAGGAAGGAGAGAGGGTGAGCAGAATTGGGAAAGGAGGAAGGAGAGAGGGTGAGCAGAATTGGGAAAGGAGGAAGGAGAGAGGGTGAGCAGAATTGGGAAAGGAGGAGGAAGAGGGGACGAGGAGTATTGGGAAAGGGAGGGAGAGGGAACGAGGAAACTGGGAAAGGAGGAAGAAAAGGGGACGTGGAGAACTGGGAAAGGAAGAAGGAGAGGGGACAAGGAGAATTGGGAAAGGAGGAGGAAGAGAGGACGAGGAGAATTGGGAAAGGGAGGGAGACGGAACGAGGAGACTGGGAAAGGAGGAAGAAGAGGGGACGTGGAGAACTGGGAAAGGAAGAGGGAGAGGGGACAAGAGGAATTGTGAAAGGGGGAGGGAGAGAGGACGAGAAGTATTGAAAATAGAGGAAGGAGAGAGGGTGAGCAAAATTGTGAAAGGAGAAGAGAGAGAGGGTGAAAGAACTGGAAAAGAAGGAAAGGGAAATATGTGGAAAATTTGGAAATGTGAGAGAGAGAATAAGAAGAACTGGGAAAGGAGGAAGGAGAGGGGACGAGTAGAATTGGGAAAGGAGGAGGGAGAGGGGGTAAAAAGAACGGAAAAAGGAGGAAAAAGTGAGGGAAAGAAGAATTGGGAAGGGAGGGCGGAGAGAGAATGGGGAAAATTTAAAAGGGAGGAAAGAGAGGGGATGAGAAGAATTTGGAAGGGAGAGGGGATGAGGAAAATTGGGAAAGGAGGAGAGAGAGAGAGAGAATGGGGAGAATTTAAAAATGGAGGGAGGAGATGAAGAGAAAGAGAGAGTAGTGGCTATTGAATCCGAGAGAAAGAAAGGGATCAGATGGAAGAGGGAATGAATCTAAAGAAAGAGATTAGATAAAAGAAAAAGAGAAGACTAGAAAAAGATGAAAGCCAGGAAGAGGACTGAATAAAAAAAAAACGCCCAGACGACAGAGAGAGAAAAATGGGGAAAAGGGCGAAGGAGGAAACGATAAGACAGAGAGAATGGAATAAATCTAAAGAAAGAGATTAAAAAGAAGAAAAGATGAAAAAAACGAAATTGATTTTTTTTTTCAAAAATGCCCAGACGAAAGAAGAGAGAGAGGAATGATGAAAGGAAGAAGAGCAGTAGAGATGAGACTTGGAGAGCATAATATTCAAGTCATGGATCCTTGAAAACGTTGCATCTCTAGCGAAGCTCTCATCCGGGATCTTGAGAGGTGTAGTTTGGCCGTCTCCGGAAACCGTGAGAGTAGACGGGGAAGGCTCGCTCCTCCTCCTCCTCCTGCTCCTGCTCCTGCTCCTCCTGCTCCTGCTCCTCCTCCTCCTCCTCCTCCTCCTCCACCTCCTTTTCCCCCATTCTGTTCGCTTCTGCTAACACTCCCCCCCACCCCCACCCCCACCCGCTGGGTCTCTGGCTTCCGCTTTCTCTCTCTCTCTCTCTTTCTTTATTTCTGTCACTCTCTTTCTCTGTCTCCCTGTTTGTCTCTCTGTCTCTCACCGTACAGACATAGATATAAACAGAGGTAGGTGGAGTAAGAGACGGAAAAACCTATATATACACATCCGTTTATCTATCTGCCTTTCTGCCTGTCTGTATAGCCCTCTGTCTAGTTACCTCCTCCTTTTCCACGCCATCTCTTCCTAAATTTTCCCTCTACCACATGCCCGCGAGTGCTCGCCCGTGTGCGCGTGTGTTTTCTGAACATGAACTTAGCCGTATTTGTAAAAAGCTGACACACTGCCAAATACTTCCCCAGAGTGTGGATAATAAGAAGGCAATTTATCATACACAAAAAGGAGAAAGAACAAGATAAGATGTCTGGAAGTCATGCAGCGTTGCACCGGAGCGTGATTTTTTTTTTTTTTTAAGGTAGAATTTTTTTTTTTTTTTTTAAGAAAAGTTGTGACGAAATAATTTAACAAAATTGGATTAAAGCAGTACTCGTCATGGTAGAGTAAAATACATGCTGACATTAACTGTAAAAATCTAACTGACATTACCTGGTAACACACACACACACACACACAGAGAGAGAGAGAGAGAGAGAGAGAGAGAGAGAGAGAGAGAGAGAGAGAGAGAGAGAGAGAGAGAGAGCGAGAGATTCTGGCTCAGTTACCCCTCGCCTGGTTCTCTTCGATCCAAAATGTCTTCCCATTTGTAGAAAGTCTCCGGGTTAAAGCACTTTTCATCCGGAGAATCGCCTGATATGTTTACCCCCTTGCTATGTGGTATATTCTTGTTTTCGTCGGTCGGAATCCAATAAGAAAAAAAACAAAAAAAAACAAAAAAGAAATCTAAAGGAAAAATAATACGAGAAAGTGCATCCCATCCCCCCCCCCTCCCCCCAATCAAAAAAAAAAATCCTCCTACTCCCACCCTCTCCCCTCTCCCCCCCTCAAAAAAATAAACAAAAAAAAGCCTCACCGAAATGAAATGAACCGATTCCCTTCAGACTCGAAACTTCGACCAAAGCATTCCGTTCCGAACCATTAACCTATGAACACCATCAAATAGCTCGTTAACAGACTAATCCTTGTTTTCTCATTGCCTCTTGATGGGTCAGCACCTACAAATGCCCTTTTCGCTCCGAGCCGTCAATGCCAGAGCGTGGATGTTAGATTAATGAAGCGAAAAGTCAAAAGAAATAACATCAGGTTGACAGGTGTGATAATGCATTTTTTATTATTATTTTATTCTGTGCATGTATACATAATATTTGATTGCACATTTGTTCATTTGGATTTTTTTTGATTGTGCGTTTGTTTATTGTGATTTTCTTAGCATATATTTGTTATTTTTTCTTCAATGTTCTTTTTGTGATTAGAATAGTGTACCGTTATTATGTGATTGTTCTAGAGAATTGTTCACGTTTAGTTGAAAGGGAAATTCTCTCTCCCTCTCTCCCTCTCTCTCTCTCTCTCTCTCGCTCGTGTTTGTAGTGTAACTCTGGTCTGAACACGCCATGAGCAAAAGTGAATGATAATAGCCACAAAAAAAAAAGGAAAGAGGGAAAAAAGACCACGATTAAATAAATCGGCTAGAAAAAATAAGGGAAACTGTACCCTTAAGTTAACCCTAAGCCGAGAGTCCCCCCAGCATTATCAAAGAAGAAAGAATTGAAAAGAAAAGGAAAGTATATCCAAACTCCATCAAGCAATGAGTAATCGAAGTACTTGAGAATCGGATAATAAGAACCGCGAATCGATGAGCAAATAGTGTAATAAAGAAGATCCAAAGGCCTTTTCGATCCCCCTTGATACCCGGGTTGAGTCCCCGAGTGTGTTTTAAGAGATCAGAAACCGATTTCTGATAGATGGCGGCGGGAGGTGGAAACCCTCTTAGAGAAGGGACGGCTTGTTCCTTATTCCGCGGAAGAATAAGGAACCCTGTGGTGCTGAAGGGAACACACTGGGAAAGGAAGGCGGGGAGTGCACTTTGTAATGTGTGACGGTGGGTATATGTTACTCTCTGGTTCTCTCTCTCTCTCTTTCTCTCTCTTTCTCTCTCTCTCTTTCTCTCTCTGTCTCCCTCTCTCTCTCACTCGCTCTGTCTTTATATGCATGCGTGTATATATATATATATATATATATATATATATATATATATATATACGTAAGAGAGGAAGGCAGAGAGACATGCTGTATATGCTTCACATTTTGCTTTTCTGGTTTTCTTTTTTTTCGTATGTGTGAGCATGTGGGCGTAAGCGTATATATCATGAGCGTGCTTTGTTGCGGCACCTAGAATCCAAAATATGTCAGAATATGCAAAACGCAAAAAAAAAAAAAAAAAAAAAAATCCTCGCTTGTAAAAAAAAAAAAAAAAAAAGAGAGAGATAATTAAATGCGAGACAAAGACCGGTTGCCAGAGACCGTAAAGAACGTAGACACTTGAGCCGAAGCACAAAGAACTCGTAACAGACGCGAGAGACACAGAGCGAGACGCCGACAGACAGACAGACAGACATATCGACGGACAGGCAGACAAGCAATTTCGTGGTCTGGGGAGTTGCTTCTCTAGTTTCACCAATTAGATGAGAAAACACAGAACGGCAAAAAATAGAAAAAAAGAAAAAGAAAGAAGAAGAAAACGAGTTTATACCGCCACCAAGCAAGGGTCGTCTTCTCGGGTCGTCAGGGGTCGTCAGGGGGTCGTCAGGGATGTTGAGGTCACGTGTTTTTTTAGATGTGTATGGGTAGTGGGGAGGGGGGGGGGTTGCAGGAGGGGGGTCCCTAAGTCTTTGGATGTGAATGGGGGTCGGGGGGGGGGGGCTGTTTGTGTGTGTGTGTGGGGTTTGTGTTTGTGTTTGTGTTGTGGGCAGGGGAAGGAGGGAGGGGGGGTGTTCGTACGTTTTAGGGGAGGGGTGTTTGTGGTTTGTGGTGGGGGGAGGAGAAGGAAATGGGGATGCTTGTGTCCTGTGGTAATAGGGGGGGGGGGGGGGGTGCGTGTTGTGGGGAGGGGGGAGGGGTAGGCTTTATGAAGTTGTGCCTATCTGTATGTCTCTTTAGTACAAGGGTGTATGTGTATGATCCAAGGTGGTTTATTTCTTTGTGTGGATATTCCTACACCTACAGCTGATGGTATACTTGGTTGAAGAGGATTTTTAGAATAATCTTTACATATTTTGGTTAGTGTGGAGAAGAGTCCGTTATAAATGTGATAATGGTAAAAGCAGTATGAGTCATAGTGTCTGTATCAACAATAATGATTGTATTATTAACTGTGCAGCAACAGTTTCACTAAGGGTGATGAGGACAAAT
>NC_061857.1:8187666-8190166 GCF_019202785.1 Penaeus chinensis
GAGAGAGAGAGAGAGAGAGAGAGAGAGAGAGAGAGAGAGAGAGAGAAAGAGATAGAGAGAGTGAGAGAGAAAGAGAAAGAGACAGAGAAAGAGAGAGAGATAGAGAGAATGAGAGAGAAAGAGAGAGAGCAAGAGAGAGAGAGAGAGAGAAAGAGAGAGAGAGAGAGAGAGAGAGAGAGAGAGAGAGAGAGAGAGAGAGAGAGAGAGAGAGAGAGAGAGAGAGAGAGAGAGAGAGAGAGAGAGAGAGAGAGAGAGAGAGAGAGAGGAGAGAGAGAGAGGGAGAATAGAGAGAGAGAGAGAGAGAGAGAGAGAGAGAGAGAGAGAAGAGAGATGATATATATATATATATATATAGAGAGAGAGAGAGAGAGAGAGAGAGAGAGAGAGAGAGAGGGAGGTCGGAGAGGGTGAAAAATGAGGAAAGATATTGAGAGGACGTGTCGCCAGATATATGAAGGGAGTAAGATACGGCGAGGAAAGGAAGGAGAAAAAGAAGAAGAAAAAAAGAATAATACATATATCTGTAAGAGGAAGAAATAAAGAAAGGGCAAAGGGGAAATCATGACGTAGAAGAACAAAGAAAAAGAGACAAGGAAAGGAAACCAAATGACTGAAAAGACAAACACAAAGAATGAGACTTCCCCTCTACCCTTACCCCCCCTCTCCCCCCCTCCCCCCTCCCCCCCTCTCATCGACCGATAACGGGAGATGGAGAGAGGAAAGGAAGAATAACAAAGAACGGGAAGGAAGCGAACAGGATGTAACGAGGATGGGAGGAAGGAACGTAGTGTGAAGGAGGGAAGAGGAAGCAGTTAAAAAGAGGAAGAATGGGAAGAGAGAAAGGGCGAATGAAAGAGAGGAGGAGGAGGAAGACGAGGACAGTAAAGATAATGATGAAAGTATGTGATCAAGAAAAGGAAAATGGAGAAAGGAAATGTCTTAGAAGGATGTGAGAAAAAAAAAAATGCAAATGTAATAGTGATGCTCATGTTGAGTTAATTGAAAATTCTTTGAATAGAAAACGGATCATAAAAGGAATTCAGAATTTCGCTCAAAACCAAAGTAATAAGCGAGGAAAAAAAATTAAAAGCCGATAAACCAAAATAATGAGAATGTAAGAATACATGAATAAACCAGATAGAATGAACAGATAGATAATACAAAAATTAATTAGAAATAAAAATCAATAAATAGATAAATAAAAACTCTTATTCCCTTTATTCCTCCCCTTTTATTCCTTCCCCTTTTATTCCTTCCCCTTTATTCCTTCCCCCTTATTCCTTCCCCCTTATTCCTTCTCCTTTACCTCCCCCCCCTTATCTCCCACCTTATTCCTCCCCCTTTATTCCTCCCCGTCTTTATTCCTCCCCAATTATTCCCTCCACCTTATTCCTACCCTCTTATTCTTTGCTCCTTATTCCTCCTCTTATTACTCCCCCCTTTCCCTCCCTTTTATTCCTTCCCTCTTATTCCTCACCTCTTATTCCTCTCCTAGTATTCCTTATTCTTTATACCGCCTCAATTATTCTCTCTCCCCCTTATTCCTCTCTCTTATTCCTCCCCTTATACCTCCCTCTTATCCCTCCCATTATTCTTTATTCTTTATTCCTCCCCAATTACCCTTCCCCCTTATTCCTCCCCCCTTTTTCCTCCCCTCTTATTCCTCGCCCCTTATTCCTCCCCATTTATTCTCTCCCCCTTTTTCCTCCCTCTTATTCCTCGCCCCTTATTCCTCCCCATTTATTCTCTCCCCCTTTTTCCTCCCTCTTATTCCTCGCCCCTTATTCCTCCCCAATTATTCCCTCCCCCTTATTCCTCCCTCTTATTCCTCGCCCCTTATTCCTCCCCATTTATTCTCTCCCCCTTATTCCTCCCTCTTATTCCTCGCCCCTTATTCCTCGCCCCTTATTCCTCCCCAATTATTCCCTCCCCCTTTTTCCTCCCTCTTATTCCTCGCCCCTTATTCCTCCCATCTAGCGAAGGAGGAGGGACCCCGAGGGCAGAGCATCCTTGGAAGGACCTCGCATTATCCCTTATGTCAACACTCCTGAGGCACGTGGTGGGGGTGGGGGTACGGGTGGTGGGTGGGGGGAGGGGGAAAGGAGGGGGAGGGGCGTCCTATATGGATCCTGAGGAAGGGGGGTGGGGGGGGGGAAATAGGCAGGATTTTCTCCCCTTTTTCCTCCCTCCTTTTCCAGTATATTTTCTTCAGTATCGGGCTTATATAATTTTTTTCTGTGTTTTTTTTTTTTTTTTTATCTTTTACTTTGTCTCCTTTTTCTTACCTTCTTTCTCTCTCTGCTTCTCTCTTTCTCTTCCTTTCTCTTTCTCTCTCTCTCTCCTTCTCTCTCTATCTCTCTCTCTCTCTCTCTCTCTCTCTCTCTCTCTCTCTCTCTCTCTCTCTCTCTCTCTCTCTCTCTCTCTCTCTCTCTCTCTCTCTCTCTCTCTCTCTCTCTCTCTCTCTCTCTCTCTCTCTCTCTCTCTCTCTCTCTCTCTCTCT
>NC_061857.1:8195166-8197666 GCF_019202785.1 Penaeus chinensis
ACTTGCTGTAGTAATCGAAAATCGTAACTTCGATGGACAGTGAGGCTGCGATTATACTACTGGACGTATTATTAGCATTCTTATTCATGTTCTTATTTTCATTCCTTCTCCTCCTTCTCCGCCTCGTTTTCTTTTTCCTCCTCGTCCTCCTCCTAAGCTCCCTCCTCCACCTCCACCTCCTCCCCCTTCCCCTCCTTCTCCTCCTTCTCCTCCACCTCCCCCCCCCTCCTCCTCCTTCTTCTTCACCTCACCTCTACCTCTCCCTCCTCCTCCTTCTCTTCTCTCTCTCTCCCCCTCCTCCTCTTCCTCCTTCTCCTCCTCCTGTTCCTCCCCCTCTTCTTCCTCTTCCTCAAACTCCCCTACTCCTCCTCTTCTTTGTATGAGGTGTTTGTTAATTACTTTTTGAGTCCCAAGACCATTTTGCTTCGTTACCGGATAATTCTCTCTCTCTCTCTCTCTCTCTCTCTCTCTCTCTCTCTCTCTCTCTCTCTCTCTCTCTCTCTCTCTCTCTCTCAATCTATTCATCTCCCTATTTATCTATCTATATATCTATCTATTTACCTATCTCGAAACAGTAATACTACCACGATTATTTTTAGATGAAACGGAGGTAGGGAGGAAGAGGTGGGGGGGAGAGACTGAGGAGATGGGGAAAATGGGGAAGAGGGGAAGAGGGAAAGGGGGAGGGAAGAGGGAGAAAGGGAAAGGGAGAGAAGGTAAGGAGAGGGGAAGGGAGAGAGTGAGAGAAGGAGAGCCAGAGAGGGGGGGGAGAGAGAGGGGAAGGGAGAGTGGGGGAGGGAAGAGGGAGAGAGAGAAGGAGAGAGGAAGAGGGGGAAGCAGAAAGGGAGAGGGGGAGGGAGAGAGGAAGAGGGGAGAGGGAGAAAGAGAGAAGGGGTGGGAATGGACGGGAGAGAGGGAGAGGGGGAGGGAAAGAGGGAGAGGGAAGAGGTAGGGAGGGAGAAGGAGACAAGGGGAGGGAAGGGACGGGAGAGAGAGGGAGAGAAGGGGAGGCTTCTACTTTGCGCTCGTTCGATGCCTTTTAACGATCCAACGACAGATCCTCTTAATTAAGTAACAAGCCACTTAACGAGATCGATGGTTGTTGTCACACCGTGGTTGTCTGCGTCAAGATATGGCTGGGGCCTCGGGAGGGAGGACGGGAGAAGACGAACAAAATGGACGGGAGGAGGAGAGGGAGGGAAGAAGAGGAGGAGGAGAATGGGGGAAGAGGAGGAGGAGGAGGATCAAAAGGAGGGGGAGGACGGGAGAAGACGAACAAAATGGACGGGAGGAGGAAGAGAATGAGGGAAGAGGAGGAGGAGGAGAATGAGGGAAGAGGAGGAGGAGGAGAATGAGGGAAGAGAAAGAGGAGGAGGATCAAAAGGAGGGAGGAGGGAGAGGGAGGACGGGAGAAGACGAAGAAAATGGATGGGAGGAGGAAGAGAATGAGGGAAGAGGAGGAGGAGGAGAATGAGGGAAGAGGAGGAGGAGGAGAATGGGGGAAGAGAAAGAGGAGGAGGATCAAAAGAAGGGGGAGGAAGGGAGCAGAGGAAGAGAAATGGATGGGAGGAGGAGGAGAATGAGGGAAGAGGAGGAGGAGGAGAATGAGGGAAGAGGAGGAGGAGGAGGATCAAAAGGAGGGGGAGAACGGGAGAAGACGAAGAAAATGGATGGGAGGAGGAGGAGAATGAGGGAAGAGGAGGAGGAGGAAGAGAAACAAAAGGAGGGGGAGGAAGGGAGAAGAGAAAAAAATGGACGGGAGGAGGAGGATAATGAGGGAAGAGGAGGAGGAGAATGAGGGAAGAGGAGGAGGGGGAAGAGAAACAAAAGTAGGGGGAGGAAGGGAGAAGAGGAAGAGAAATGGACGGGAGGAGGAGGATAATGAGGGAAGAGGAGGAAGAGGAGGATCAAAAGGAGGGGGAGGAAGGAAGGGGGAAAGGAGTAGGAGAACGAGGGAAGGGGCGAAGGAGGGAAATTAAAAGAAGGGGGAGAAGGAGGAGGAAGATGAAAGGTTTGGGGGAGTAGGAGGAGGAAGAAAATGAGGGAGGAGGAGGATGAAAATGGGGGAGGAGGAGGAAGATAAAGAAGGAGAGAAGGAGAAACGAAAATGGGGGAAAGGAGGAGGACGCAAGGGGGGAAAGAAGGAGGAAGAAGTAGAAGGAAGAAAGAGGAAGTAAGATAAGATAAAAGAGGAGGACGATGAAGAGGCAGGAGTGGAGAGAGAAGGAGGAAAAAGAAGAAGAAGGAGGAATGGAGGTGGAAAGACCGAAGAAGAATAAGAAAAATAAGGAGGAATGGGAGAGAAAGATCAAATTAGAATTATCAAAGATGAAGAAATATGAGGAAGAGGGAGAGCTTAATGAGGAGGAAGAATGGGAAGAAAAAGAATGGGGGAAAGAGAGAGGTGGGGAAGAAGAGAAGGATAAAAGCAGGAAAAGCAAAATAGAGGAAAGAAGAAAAGGATGGAAGCAAGATAGAAAGAAAGATGGGAAGGAAGGTA
>NC_061857.1:8215166-8217666 GCF_019202785.1 Penaeus chinensis
TATACATATGCATATACATATACATATACATATGCATATACATATACGTACACATATACATACACATACACATACACATACACATACACATGCACATGTACATGCACATATACATATACATATACATATACAAATACATATACATGTACATGTACATGTACATGTACATGTACATGTACATGTACATGTACATGTACATGTACATGTACATGTACATATACATAGACATAGACATAGACATAGACATATATACATATGCATACACATACATATACACGTACAAATACACACACACACACACACACACACACACACACACACACACACACACACACACACATGAAGTGGCAAGTGACCATACAAACGTAAATCAGAATATCGAAAATATCACACTCGAAAAGAATGAAATAAAAGGCCTACTGAAAGGGTTAGACAAGACTAAAGCAGAGGGATCAGATGAGATATCTGACTGGGTTCTGATGGAATATGCCAAAGAATGATATACTCCGTTATTGTTAATATTCCAAAATTCAGTGAAACAAGGAAAACTGCCAAAACATTGTAAACTTGCCAATGTTATACTTTTATACAAGAACAAAACCAAAATTATAGACCAGTTTCCTTAACTAGTGTAGTATGCAAGCTGTTTGAAAGGATAGTTAGAAAACAGTGGGTTGAAGTACTTGAAGAACACGATATGATATCAAATAAACAATTTGGTTGTAGGGAAGGAAGGTCAAGCGTAGCAAATCTCCTCTGTTTCTATGACAGAGTTTCTGAAATACTACACGAAAGAGAAGGCTGGGTGGATTGTGTATACTTAAACTTTAAGAAGGCATTTGATAAGGTGTCTCATGAAAGGCTATTATGGAAATTAGAAAATCTAGCTGGAGGGAAAGGCAAACTCCTCGAAGGGATGGAAGAATTTCTTCCTGAAAGACAGATGAGAACTGTAATTAGAGGCAAGCACTCTACATGGCGACGAGTAACTAGCGGAGTATCTCAGGAATTAGTCATGACACTGATTATATTGACTATTTTCAGGAAATTATCTGAATATGTTTGCAGACGACGCGAAATTGCAAAAAAAAGGATAATAGACGATGTCTCATGCCAGTGCCTTCAAAGTGACATCGAAGACATATTAATTTGGAGTTGTACATGGGAAAGGGAATTTAACACCAATAAATGCCATGTAGTCAGGTTCGGAGAAAGTTAAAATCATCCACTATACAAGTTAGGAGACGTAATATTAAACCAAACAGATAAAGAAAACGACCTTGGAATAATCATAAACAGGGACCTAAACCCAAATGATCATATAAATGACAAGGTTCATAAAGTTCCAGGGTTGACTGCCAACATGAAGTGGGCATTCGTGTAAGTGGAAGAAGACATGGTAAAGAAGGTCATTACAGACCACAATTAAGAAAGGAATAGATAAACTAGAAAGAGTTCAAAGAACAGCCACAAGATGGGCACCTACTTTAAGTGATTTGAGCTACGAAGAAAGACTGCCGAAAATAGGTCTTACTACCTTGGAAGAAAGAGGAAAAAGAGGTGACATGATAATGATGTTCAACTATATTACAGAAGGATAGACAAAGATGACTTTATATTTTTGAACACAAGAAGGACGAGAGGACACAGCAAAAAGTTGAAAGTAAAAAGAGGCGAGAAATATGTCAAGAAGTTCAGTTTCCCAAACAGAACTATTGAAACATGGAACAATCTTCCGAATAACGTTGTCTGTGCCAAAAATGTGAATCAATTCTAAAAGTTATATGATAATTTAGATATATCAAACGGGACCATCTGAGCCTAGCTCTTCTCCCGTATCGAAACAACTAGGCAAGAACATACACACGCACATATACGCATACACACACACAGACAAACAAACGCACACAAAAAATAAACAAACAAGCATACACTTGCACGCACACACATACACACATGTGCATGCATGTGTGTTGAAAGAAAGAAAAAATAACGGAAACAATAAATAAAATGAAGGAAGGAGAATCACACACACAAACAAACAAACAAATACGTACAAATACACACATACATCAAAACAAACAAACATACATACATCCTCAATACATCTCCATCTTCCCTCTCTTTCCATCTCTCTTTCTCTCCTCTCTCGTTCGTATGTATTCACCCCCTTTTCCATTACTAAGAGCCACACCTCCAGGAAAGAAAAAGTTCTTGAACCTCATCCGCGAACAACTGAACCTTTCGTGTTCCTTTTTTTCCTTTTCTTCGCCGGGTGGAAAGGTCACTCAGAGGTCAAAGGTCATGGATGGTACAGGTTACGTGGGATATTAGCTATCCAGGTGTTTGTGCCTGCGTGTGTTTGAGTGTGTGTGTGTGTGTGTGTGTGTGTGTGTGTGTGTGTGTGTGTGTGTGTGTGTGTGTGTGTGTGTGTGTGTGTGTGTGTGTGTAGACAGACAGACAGACAGACAGACAGACAGACAGACAGACAGACAGACAG
>NC_061857.1:8225166-8227666 GCF_019202785.1 Penaeus chinensis
TCCCTCTCTCTCGCTCTCTCTCTCCTTCTCTCTCTCTCTCTCTCTCAAGAGAAAGAAAAGAAGAAAACACACACCAAAAAAAAAAAAAAAACAGTAGAAAAGAGAGAGAAGAGAGAGACAGAGGGAGGGAGACCGCCACGTCGCTTCCTGACACGCGGCGGACATGCTGTCGATCCGCGTCGGGCGAATGGCTTCCCGGCCCATATTCGGATGGCCCGCATTCTCCGGCTGACAGGGAATAACGGCCGTCCCGGGGCAGCTGAAATCAACATACGTCATGTACATACTGATACATATGCATACATACGTGTCTATATATATGTGTTTACATACACTCATACACACACACACACACACACACAGACACACACACACACACACACACACACACACACACACACACACACACATATATATATATATATATATATATATATATATATATATATATATATATATATATATATATATGTATATATATACATATATATATATATATATATATATATATATATATATATATATATATATACGCAAATGCATATATACATATATATGTGTATATGTATATATATACATATATATATATATATATATATATTAATGCCTATATATATATATATATATATATATATATATATATATATATTAATGCATATATATATATATATATATATATATATATATATGTGTGTGTGTGTGTGTGTGTGTGTGTGTGTGTGTGTGTGTGTGTGTGTATACATATATATATATATATATATATATATATATATATATATATATATATATATAAGCATCTTTATATATGTATATATATACACACGTATGTATGCATATAAATATATATATGTATATATATGAGGTATATTGATTTCAGAGAGAGAAACGTAAATGTGCGTTTCTGTGTTCATGCCAGTATATCTGTATATCGTGTATATCTGCATATTCTTACCCGACGTATATCCCATTTCTAAATCAGAACTCCATATTTCCTTAGATTCAAAAGCTCCATTTTCTTCGAATGCAACGGAACTTATGCGTTTTCGATATCCGACATTTTCCTTCTCTGGAACCCAAGCGGCGCCTTTTTTTTCTTTTTTCTTTTTTGGGGTATGGGTAGGGGGTAGAACGGCACTTTGTCTCGTCACTTACGTTCTTTTAGATTGCATATGAAGGAAATTCTCTTTTTGTATCGAGTTCATTGCCTTTTGTTGTTGTTGTCTTTACGATTCGTTCACTTTCGGCCGTTTCTGTTTGTGCTTTTATTCTATCGGAATCGCTTTGAAAGAGATTAAGGAGTGTGTGAATGAGAGAGAGAGAGAGAGAGAGAGAGAGAGAGAGAGAGAGAGAGAGAGAGAGAGAGAGAGAGAGAGAGAGAGAGAGAGAGAGAGAGAGAGAGAGAGGCAGACAGACAGACAGAAGGAGGTAGAGAAGGAGGGAAGGAGGAATAGAAGGAAGGAGGGGGAGGAGGAGAGAAGGAAAAGAAAGAGAAAAAATGAAAGGCCATGAATAGCAAAATAGACACAGTGTTTGCGTTCATCTTTAGTCCTATTTGGAAAAAAATGTTATGTTAAGAATATACCAAATAACCATAAAAATTTGGCTACATATATGTACTCTCCGCTAGATAATAAATATGGTCTAGATGCAATCATGTCGACCATGTTAGAAGCTTCCCAGGAGGAGAGAGAGGGAGAGAGAGAGAGAGAGAGAGAGAGAGAGAGAGAGAGAGAGAGAGAGAGAGAGAGAGAGAGAGAGAGAGAGAGAGAGAGAGAGAGAGAGAGAAAGAGAGAGAGAGAGAGAGAGAAAGAGAGAGAGAGAGAGAAGAGACAGAACAAAGAAGAAGAAAGCAAAGAAAAAATATACGGATAGCAAAGAATGAGAGCGAAAGAGACCAACAACAAATGAAGCAAAAGACAGAGAAAATTAGATGAGATTAGAGAAAAAGGGAAAGAAAATCTCTTGACTCCGTTTATGAAATAAGCCGAGGTCACGCACAAGGCTTTTCTCACCCCCCCCCTCCCCCCCTCCCTCCCCCGTTTCGAAATCATCTCTAGCGAATGTTCTCGAAATAAAGCCAATAGGTGAAGGTTAACTTCTTTGATCACTTCTAATTTACCCCTTAACATTTAGTTTCCTTGAGATTCTCGGTTTATTGTTTAATGTTATTATTGACTTTATTTCCCTCGAATTCGTGCATTTTGATTGAGAACAGCTCTTAAGTTTGCCTGAAAATAGCTACATAAACGTAAGAAATTATTTGTCTAGAAAATAAAAAAAATACATAAAGAAAACGGATGCCGGTTAAGAAAAAAAAATCACAAAGAAAACGAGGAAATAACAACAAAGTAAACAGTTGTCTTTCGTTTCCCTTAATAAGCCGGCGCTCTTGTGATTTTGATTCAAAGGTTTCTCCGCTCAGCCATTAGCTTTGTCGTTCCTTTTGTGCTTTGATGTGTCTCCTTTTCAGACAGCTCTGTGGCACGGCAGGCGGAGTTAT
>NC_061857.1:8252666-8257666 GCF_019202785.1 Penaeus chinensis
TAATAATGATTATTATTATTATTATAATTATAGTAATAATAATAATAATAATCATTATCATTAATATTATTATTATTATTATTATTATCATTACTATGATCATCACCATTATTATTGTTGTTATTATTACCATCATAACCATTATTCATTATTACCATCAATTTCATTTTTAGTGCTTTTAGCATTTTTCTTTCATTATCTTTATCATTATCTATCGTTGCTGGAGCCAATAGCATATCTATATCATATCTATTTGTATTTCGTTCATCATTATACTCGTCTTTAGCTTTAGTATTGCCCTTTCGCACAATTTGCCTCCCCTTCGTATACGGAATCCCTTTATAGTTAAGAAAATAAATGGTATGAGGAGGAAATTAAACTAAACGGGTATCAAAATTATATATACCGAGAGGAAAGGGGTTCTTTAAAGAAATAAATCGCTGGTAATAAGTCCCCAGAACTCCGCCTGTAACTCTATATTTCAGCCCTGTGACTCACCTTCCGACTCACTTTCTAACTCAACTTCTGACTTACTTCCTAACTCACCTTCTGACTCACCCTCCAACTCACCTCCTGATTCACTCTCTAACTCAGCTTCCGATTTACCCTCTAACTCACCTTCTGACTCACTTTCTAACTCACCTTCTGACTCACTTCCTAACTCACCTTCTGACGCACCCTTTTACTCACCTTCTGACTCACCCTCTAACTCAACTCCTGACTCACTTCCTAACTCACCTTCTGACTCACCCTCTAACTCATCTTCAGATTCACCCTCGAACTCACCTTCTGAATCAACTTCTGACTCACCCTCTAACTCACCTTCTGACTCACCTTCTGACTCACCTTCTGACTCACTTTCTAATTCACCTTTTGACTCGCCCTCTAATTAACCTTCTGACTCACCCTCTAACTCACCTTCTGACTCACCCTCTAACTCACCCTCTGACTCACTCTCTAATTCACCTTTTACTCGCCCTCTAATTCACCTTCTGACTCACCTTCTGACTCACCCTCTAACTTACCTTCTGTCTCAACTTCTGACTCACCCTCTAACTCACCTTCTGACTCACTCTCTAACTCACCTTCTGACTGAACTTTTGACTCACCCTCTAACTCGCCTTCTGACTCACTTTCTGACTCACCCTCTAACTCACCTTCTGACGCACCCTTTTACTCACCTTCTGACTCACCCTCTAACTCACCTTCTGACTCACTCTCTTACTCATCTTCTGACTCAACTTCTGACTCACCCTCTTACTCACCTTCTGACTCACCCTCTGACTCACCCTCTAACTCACCCTCTGACTCACCCTCTAACTCGCCTTCTGACTCACCCTCTGATCCCGAGGAATGACAGGGATTCATAGACTCATCCGTCTGAAGGCAGGAAGAGCGGCCTTTGGTGATTAGAAAACTCCTGAGAACTTTGAAGTGAGGGAGAGACAAAGAAAGGGGAAGGTGGAGAAGGAGAGTAAGAAAGAGGGGAAGAGGGAGAGACAAAGAAAGGGGAAGGTGGAGAAGGAGAGTAAGAAGGAGGGGAAGAGGGAGAGACAAAGAAAGGGGAAGGTGGAGAAGGAGAGTAAGAAAGAGGGGAAGAGGGAGAGACAAAGAAAGGGGAAGGTGGAGAAGGAGAGTAAGAAAGAGGGGAAGAGGGAGAGACAAAGAAAGGGAAGGTGGAGAAGGAGAGTAAGAAGGAGGGGAAGAGGGAGAGACAAAGAAAGGGGAAGGTGGAGAAGCAGAGTAAGAAAGAGGGGAAGAGGGAGTGAGATTGAGAAAGAAGAGGAGACGGAGAAGGAGAGTAAGAAAGAGGGGAAGAGGGAGTGAGATTAAGAAAGAAGGGGAGACGGAGACGGAGAGTAAGAAAGAGGGAAGAAGGAGTGAGATTAAGATTGAAGGGGAGATGAAGGAGAGGCGTAAGAAAGAGGGGAAGAGGGAGAGACAAAGAAAGGGGAAGGTGGAGAAGGAGAGTAAGAAGGAGGGGAAGAGGGAGAGACAAAGAAAGGGGAAGGTGGAGAAGGAGAGTAAGAAAGAGGGGAAGAGGGAGAGACAAAGAAAGGGGAAGGTGGAGAAGGAGAGTAAGAAGGAGGGGAAGAGGGAGAGACAAAGAAAGGGGAAGGTGGAGAAGGAGAGTAAGAAAGAGGGGAAGAGGGAGAGACAAAGAAAGGGGAAGGTGGAGAAGGAGAGTAAGAAAGAGGGGAAGAGGGAGTGAGATTAAGAAAGAAGGGGAGATGAAGGAGGGGAGTAAGAAAGAGGGGGAAGAGGGAAGATGGACTGTAAGAAACGGGAAAAGGAAAGTAAGAAAGAGAGGAAGCAAGAATGAGGAAGGGAGGAAAATGGAGCGTAAAATATATTGAGTACGGGAAAGGGAAGATAAGAAATGGGAAGGCGGATGAGGGGGGAGGGAGAGGGGGAGAAGGAAAGAGGGAAAAGGAGAGGGCGAGAATGAAAGAGGGGGAAATGGAGATAAACATAAAGAAATGGTAGAGAGAAAGGGAGAAAAAAAAGTGAGATAGAGAAGTAAGAAAGGGGAGAGAGGAAAAGTAAAAGAAAAAAACAGAGGAAGATACGGAGAAGGTATGAAGAATAGGAAGAGGGAAAGGAAAGAGGAGGGATTAAAGACGGGGAGATCTAGAGGGGAGAGAGAGAAAAATGAGAAGGAAACTGAGAGTAAGAAATAAGAAGGAAAGGATATAAGTAAGATAGTAAGAAAGGGGGGTAATAGAGAGGAAAAACAAGATAAAAAGAAAAGAAAAAGAAGGAGGAAGGGAAGAGAAGCAGGGGTTAAGAGAGAGAGTAAGAAGGAGAGAGATGGAGAAGGATAGAGAGGAAGAGGAAGAAAAGAATGAGGGAAAATAGGAAGTGATGAAGGATAAATAAAAAATGGAAAGAGGGAACATCAGAAAACGAAAAGTTTTGGAGATAAATTAAGAGGAATAGAAAGATGCGGATATTTAAAGAAAGAGTGAAAGACAGGCAAAGCGAAGGAACGGAGGGGGGGGAGGTAGAGGAAAATAAATAAGAGAGAAAGCAAAGGAAAGAAAAGGTACGATAGGGCAGAAACGGAGATATATACAGAGAGGGAGAAAGAGAGAAAAAGAGAATGGAAATTAGACAGACGGCGAAAAGATAAATAGATAAATAGAAAACCCAGAGATACGATAGAAAAAACAAAATAGCAGAATGACGGGGAGGAGATTTAGAAGAGAGCTAGAGGAAAGAGAGAGAGAAGAGAGGGAAAAAGAGAGAGAGAGAAGAGAGAGAGAGAGAGAGAAGAGAGAGAGAGAGAGAGAGAGAGAGAGAGAGAGAGAGAGAGCAAGAAGAACAGAAAGTGAACACTAGAGAGGCAGTGAGAAGGGAGTTAAAAAGAACGAAAATAATCGGAAAAGAGAATCTGCAACGTAAAGACATGGCAACAGTGTTTAAAAAAAAAAAATGCAAGAAACCTTTATTTGCTCGTAACTATTTGCCAAAGAGGACACGGCCATGTCTCCCATGAATCAATGTTTAGGACACACGAATGAGCAAACAAATAAACATAAACAAAGCGAATCGGGCGAAACAAGGAAAAATTCCCATAGCCGGATTTCAACACAGACACGCCAATGGAAAGAACGTGGTGGACACAGCCATCGCGAGGGGGGGGGGGGGAGGAGAAACGAATATGTGACAAGGTTTTGCTCACAGCCCGACAGAGAGGAATGACTCTACAGCGAATTACAAAACGAGAGAGAAGCAATCAGACACGGCACAGACATGGACATAGTAAGACATGGACACAGACATGGACACACAGCTGGGGGCGGCTCAATAGATTCATGTTAAAGCTGCTTTGCCCTTCCCCGCACACACACACACACACGCCGGCGAAAACCCCTTCTCCCCTCCCCCCCGCCCTCCCCTTCTCCCCCTCCTCTCCATCCCTCGCCCGAAAACCCTCTTCTCCCCCATCCCCCCCATCCCGCTCCCCCTACCCCTCGTCCCTTCCCCCTTCACCCAACCGCGGTCCGCCATCATGCCGGCACTGTGGAGTTTCCTGACCACCTGACCTCTCTGCCTCGTGCCTTGGTTTGACCTCATTGTGACCTCTCTCTGTGTGTCTCGCGGGGTCTTCCTCTCTCTTCTTCGCCTCCTAATGGCGTTTTCGTCGCCTCTTTGCCTCCTTTTCCCCCTGCCTCTCTCACAAACCTTACCGAGGCTTTTATGCTCCTCTCCGCCCGGCAACCAATTCGATGACCTTCATTTAACCTTCCGATTCCCTCCTGATCTTCTGACCTCCTGACCTCCCTCGAACGGCCTTTTCCTGTCTCGTCGTGACACCGTCTCCGCCCTCATCGCTCTCCTCGTGCCCTGACATCAATTTGACCTTGTCCTGACTTCCCTCCGTTCTACTTTCCTCCTGATCTTAAGGGGATGTCCCGATGTCATGCCAACCGAATCTCCCGTAACACGTAACATAACAGCGAACCTTTATGAGTGCTTGGCCGAGACTTATTTTGGAACGGATGCTACGGCAGCTGCGGAGCTACGCGACTTCACCGAGCGAAAGCCAGTGGGAAAGGAGGGTGAGTGAGCGAAAGATATCGTAAACCACATCGTTACACGCTTTGGTAATCCAGCGAAGAAGCTTTCACAACTGCTTTCTCCTCCTCGCCCCCCCCCCCCCCCATTTCTTCTCACTTCTCTTCTCACTATGCCCTCTTTCCCTACCTCCATCTTCTTCCCTATGCTTCCCTTCCTTTTTTTTCTTCTTTCTTATACATCTCATTGCTTTGCTGCCCTACCCTCACCCATCCTTTGCCGTAGCCCCTCCCACCCCTACCCTGCATTTACTCATACTTTACCTCTCCCCCCTCCTCCCCCTCGCCGCCATTATCCTACCCTTTTCTCCCCTTCTTTCGTGTCCACTCTTTCTCTCTTTTTCCTTGTTTGTATCCTTTTCTTCTTTCCTCTTTTCTCTCTCCTGCTCTCTCTCTCTCTTTCTCTCTCTCTCTCTCTCT
>NC_061857.1:8325166-8327666 GCF_019202785.1 Penaeus chinensis
AGAGAGAGAGAGAGAGAGAGAGAGAGAGAGAGAGAGAGAGAGAGAGAGAGAGAGAGAGAGAGAGAGAGCGAGAGGGAAGAGAGAGAGAGGATGATCAGAACGGAGACAGACAGACAGACAGACAAACGAACATACAAAAAAAGCGGGGGAAATTCACAGACAATTCTTTTTTTTTTTTAAGAGACTCCATGAACGGAAACTCTAACTACAAGGGAAAAAAAGAGGCAATTAAATATTCCTTCCTTTAACTGAGCTAGACGCTGTCGATTCCAGAAGCTTCGCACTTACTCAGCAGAAACAGCGTCGCAGGGAGGCTGTAGGGGGGAGTGGCAGGAGGGGGAGGAGGAGGAGGAGGAGGAGGGGGAGGGGGTACAAGGTAGTTGACGAAAGAACGGGAAGGAGTTGGCTCGCTGACTCAGGGATCTGTTCCAACTCATGCAAATTGGTGGAGGGATGCTACTGTTCCTCTTCTGTATGTCTGTCTGTGTATCTGTGTATATCTATTTATCTATCTATTTATCTTCTTTTCTCTCTCTCTTTCTCTTTCTATATGTCTTTCTGTCTATCTCCTCTCTTTCTGATTTTCTTCCCTCTCCTCTGTCTCTCGCTCTCTCTCTCTCTCTCTCTCTCTCTCTCTCTCTCTCTCTCTCTCTCTCTCTCTCTCTCTCTCTCTCTTTCTCTCTTTCTCTCTCTCCTCTCCCTCTCTCTCCCTCTTCAAACTCGCAACCCTTCTACTTTATATGGAAAAGTGACCGCGAACACGATATATACTTTATATACACAAATGGCAACTCAGCCTTTATTGCCTGAGTTTTGAAAAAAATGTAATATATTTTCATATCAAATTTAACGACACGTACTTTCGAGATAGCGCTATGGATTTTCCCGATCGTTTCAAGAGAAGAACACATTTTTTAGCGTCTTTTCTTTGATATCTTAATTCCTTTTTTGTTGATAGGGCTGACCCTGATGTCGATATTGAAACAAAAATATTCACAGATGTCCTAGCTTTGTTTGATTTACCAGCTGCTAATAAAACCAGGTGATTGCACAACTGGCTCGCGTTTCGGAACTCTCGTTATCTTTTTTTTTAAATAATTGCCATTTTTAGTAGTTGTTGTTGTTGTTGTTGTTGTAGTAATAGTCGTAGTAGTAGTAGTAGTGTAGTGTTTGTTGTAGAAGTAGTAGTAGTAGTAGAAGTAACAGTAGTAGTAGTAGAAGTAGTAGTAGTGGTAGTAGTAGCAGTAGCAACAGCAGTAGTAGCAGTAGTAGCAGTTGTAGAGTGATATCATCCTTATTTTAGTCGTTCTTGAGGATTTTACCATAATTGCTGTTATCACTCTTTCACTGCCATTAGTAATAATAGTAATGGTAGTAAAAATTCTCTCACCATGTCACTGCTTCTAAAACGTGAACGAGGAAAGTGCACCAATCAGGAGATCCAACCTATTATCTTCATTACAGTGGCAACTTCCCAGTAAGAAGGGACTAAGGACCATATAAGATCCACTGGTAGAAATGTTGGGGTACTGTTTAACACGGGCTTTTTCGTGCTAAGGTTCCGCTATACATCTAAACCAGAATGCCTCCAATACGTTATGTGCTGTATCAGTATTTTGAGAGACTAGAGAATAATGTATGTGAAAAGGACTGTACATTAGCATCTATGCATCTCTGAACGTTAGATGAGTCGTAAGGTTCTTTCAAGAAGACAAACTGATGACGAAAAAAAAACAACATTCAGACAGTGTGTCCTACAACGAGGACGGATACACAGCAAGACAAAAAAGAAGAAGAATTTAGTTTTATTTCGTTTGTTACAATGGATATTCTTGGTGTGGCATGCTGTCTGTTTTATTTTGCAGCAAAAGTACCCCCTGTGTGCAAGGAATGGCCGGGGTTACCATCCACTGGCGGCGAGGGATTTGAACACAGGTCGCTAGACGAGAGGGCTGCCGCTGCACCACACTGCACCCCAAGTACCAAGGGCCAGCGCAGTTTTCGCCTCGTGGCCCAAAACAATTAAGCTCTTAATTATGCAGATCCTATCTGAAGAGTGAATTGCAGATGAGATTGGGTATAGTCTAGGGGTTAATTACAGATCTTCCTATTAACGATATCATGATAACACTGAAACGAGAACAAAAAGCGAATGAGGGAATGGGAATCGTTGGTTCTATAACTTACTGGAGATGTTCTTTATTCTATAGATAAAGTTATAACTTATGGGCTAGATAGAGGAAGATGATATGAATTTGATTTGGCCTCCCCTCATCTGAGACGAACAATTTTAATTTAACTTGTTCATTCGTTTCTGGCAAGGACTTATAGTCATCTGCTGTCGAATCAACCCTTTGAACAGTCCAACTTCCAACAAAAAAAAAAGTCGTCCTTTGAGTAAATACTTGTAAGTTACATCCTTTAGCTTTACAGTCTGTTGGATTTTCCTGGTGGTTTGTATTGATCTTGGGAAAGTATTTGACTCAGTACATTGTGGTAT
>NC_061857.1:8340166-8345166 GCF_019202785.1 Penaeus chinensis
AATTGCCCGTGTAAAGAAAAAAAAGGGGTCGTGAAAGGGAATTTTGGCGTTCGTTAGGTCAGCGAAGAGTAGTAAACAGTGTACCTTTTCCTGCTAGATTTAGCGGTTTTGGGATGCGATCCAACTAGGAACTTTGCCGTGTAGCAGCTAGCGGAAAATAAAGCGGGTCTGATAGACTAGCTGGTGAATTTCTTGTAAGTTTGTCTCATAGTAGAAATTAAGAAGTCAACTGCAAGTATATTTCACATATAACTGTGTTACTTATCCGAATAAATCACAGTTTATTTAATCAACAAGAAAAATAAAACTGCAGTCCTTTGAACTGGTTTTCCTTTGTTCAAATTGTCTGACAGTTAAAAAAAAGTGTAATGTTGGTTTCCATCATTCTCACGTTAGATTAGTTTATAATACATACAGTTCTTGATAGTTTCGATACTGGATTTTAAAAACTAGCGATATAGAAACCCGAGTGAGTGAGTTTTGAGGTCGAATCTAAAACATTTAAAACATCTCGTTGGTAACACTGGTAGTAAAGCATTTTCGTTAAAGTGAAATAAATTCATAGGCTTTTACATATTTATAGATAGATAAATAGGTACATACATACATACATACATACATACATACACAGACAGACAGATAGATATAGAGACTGACTGATTGGCTAACCGATTGAGAGACAGACATATGTGTAAATAAACAGAGTAAGTGAGTGACTGAGTGTGTGTACGTGAGAGACACAGAGACAGACAGAGACATAGACAGAGACAGAGACAGAAACAGTGACAGGGACAGGGACAGACAGACAAAAAGAACAAACAAAGAGACAGATTTATATACATCACACACATAGTATGGAACGGACTATCAAAAATCCTGGTACAGAGACAGCGACAGAGTAAGAAATATAGCCTTATCACTGATGGAATTTACCTGAATACTCTCGAAATGAACTATATGATTTGTTGATTTCAATTAAGGTTTGGATCCGCTTTAATACCTGGTAATTCTGTTTATATGAATTTTGAGAAATTGGGTTCTTTATCTGAATGTTGGTTTCTAATGGAACTTAAAATTGCTAAAATATTTGATGTATCTTTTTGATTCTCATTGTTATTTTCCTTATTTTCTTCTTTTCTTTTCGTTTTTCTATTGGTGTTTTATCTATATTTGTCTTAGATATAAACAAAACATCTTATGTAGTTCATTACCATGAACATAAGGCATGGATGCATGTAATTGTTATTTTGTTTATCTATCTATTTAAATATATATATATATATATATATATATATATACAGATATACAGATAGATAGATAGACATAGATATAGATATAGATGTGTGTGTGTGTGTGTGTATGTATGTATATGTATATATATATATATATATATATATATATATATATATATATATATATACAAATATGTGTGTATATATATGTATATGTATATATATATATATATATATATATATATATATATATATATATATATATATATATATATATACATACATACGTATATATATATATATATATATATATATATATATGCATATGTATATTTATGGAAAAATACACACCTATACATAACCTCGCATGTCCACGAATTGTTATATAATGATTAAGTAAATTTCATCCACCTACTCCTCGTATTGCGTGATGACATCTTATGATCTCGTATATAATCCCAAATGAAAATCTAATTAATTCCAGCCTTCTTAAAAGCTCAAAATATGTTGTCATGCAGCTACGTACGTTATATTAGAATAACTAAAATACCGCATATTAGACGCGAATGCAATATATGTTGTATATCCACATGCTTTCACAAATGGTCAGCATAGAGAATTATATTTTCATTCGACTTTTTATATACTCATCGCATATTATGTATTTCCTTTCACATTATCTCAACATAAAAGAATGTATGAAGACAACACATACAAATTTATATATGTTTTTGCATGGTCCAACATAAAGGAATCTAATTTAATACAAACATTTTAAATATACTATGTATCTTTCATATAAACTCACCATAGAATACTGTATGTAAGGATGATATATAAGCACAACATATGATTCTTTGTATAATGTTTTCCAAATTCCTTGACATGAGCTAAAATGCCCTAATATATAGGACATTAAGTCAAATTATATACTCATCATATGTACCTATCCATATTCACGCACCCAGCACATGGCAGTCCATCTCCAACACCTTAGTCTCAATGTCCTAGCTCTCCCTCACGACGCTCGTTTCTCCTACAGGAACTCCACCACAGCGCTGACGAAGGGCGCGGGTGCGGGAGCGGGCCCCAGCAGTACCGGCGGAGCGGGGGCGGCTGCGGCGTCATCAGCAGGTGCGGGGGGCGTATCCGGTGTGGCGGGGGGCGTAGCCTCAGCGACAGACGACAAGGATGGCCAGGGGCGGGGTCTCGTGCCCGTCAACAAGAACCTGGGCAATGTCAAGGCAGAGCACGGTGCCCATCCCTCGGTGAGTAGCCTGCGAGTGCGTGTTTTCGAGTCGCGAGATATGAGGGCGTGGTGTGAGTAGCCTGGTGTGGTGGTGACTGCGAGAATGTGTTGACAGAAGCTTGTGGTGACTTAAAGGATATAGTGTAGGTGTCTGAGTGATGGTTATGGTGATACAGCATGCCGATTAATGTGATGGTTATGGTGACAGAATATGTTATGAAGAGTGATGCTTATGGTAACAGAGTATGTTGGTCAGACGGGTAATTGTGTTGACAGAGTACACTGGCCAGAGAACGGTTATGGTGACAGATTATTATGTTCAGAGTGAAAGTTGTAATGACAAAGTGTGTTGATCGGAGTTACGGCTATGGTGACAAATTATTATGTTCAGAGTGATGGATATGATGACAGTGTGTGCAAACATTTTCCCTATGATGGTTTGAACAGTGTTATGTAATCTTCAAGGTTTAATCCTGTTAGTGAAACAGTGTGGTGTGGTATCTTAAAGATGTTATGTGTGCAGGAGATTATCCACAGGGCAGTATGATAATTAGAAACGTGGTGGTGAGAATGGGTTGAAATAATACAGAATGTCTGTAAAGCTTTCTGGAAAATGTAAATTTGCATGTATGGAGTATGAAGTAATTTCGATTGCCTATAAAGATTGTTTTAATTTTCGTATAACATGTCATCTAGCCATCAGGGTGAATATCACTTTGTAGTGAAAATAAGACTATTACGAAATATACAAAAACTACTATAGTTACCGCGCAATTTTTGGACTTGGTTTTCTTTGGATACCAAAGTCTCAAAGAAAATGGACCCAGAACGTTTCCGTTTTCTGTGAAGAACGGGTGGAAATTTTCTGTAGTATATGTAGGGGTAACAAAGCTAACACGGTCGCTGCATTCCACAATTCTTTTCTGTGCAGTTATTTCGTGTGCGCATGTGTGCGTGCGTGCGTGCGTGTGCGTGCGTGTGTGTGTGTATTTGTGTGTGTGTGTGTGTGTGTGTGTGTGTGTGTGTGTGTGTGTGTGTGTGTGTGTGTGTGTGTGAGCGCATGCGCGTGCGATAGAGACGCAGACGGTGAAGGAGAAAAACAATACAAAGTAGTGGAAATATGATCAACGCATTTCTTTTATCGCTCTCTCTCTCTCTCTCTCTCTCTCTCTCTCTCTCTCTCTCTCTCTCTCTCTATCTATCTCTCTCTGTCTCTCTCTCTCTCTCTCTCTCTCTCTCTCTCTCTCTATCTCTCTCTGTCTCTCTCTCTCTCTCTCTCTCTCTCTCTCTCTCTCTCTCTCTCTCTCTCTCTCTCTCTCTCTCTCTCTCTCTCTCTCTCTCTCTCTCTCTCTCTCTCTCTCTCTCTCTTGACTCTTTACCAATTTGCTTCATAATGAGGTTTGGCTGCAAAGTCGAGCGAAAGTTGATTAGTATTTCGGACATTTTATGCCCCCGATAAGCGCTGATTCATCCTGGCGGGTCAAGACTATTGTGTCGTCTGTCTGACTGACTCGCTCGCGTCCACGGCAGCGAGCTATTGCCGGTTTAGATTTCTCTCTTTCTGTTTCTTTTCCTTTCTTTTGCGTTTTCTTTCTTTTCCATTTCTTTTGGTTTGGTTTGTTTGCTTTTCTTCTTTTTCTTCCTTTTCATTTTGTTCGTCTCTCTTCTCTTCAATTTCTTTGTTACTTTTTTTCTTTTCTTTTTCTTGCTTTCTCTATCGCTTTTCTCTTTTCTGTCGTACCTATTTTCTTGTTTCCTTTTCTTTCTATTTTCAATCCTTTCTTTTTTTTCTTCTTTTTTCGTACTTTTGTCGTTTTTTTTCTTCTTTTCCTCTTTTTATTCATTCCCATTCGTTGATATTTCATCCCTTCTGTTTCATTCTTTCCTTTGTTAGTTTTTTCTTCTTTTTTCTCTCTCACTTTCCTTCTCCTTCTTTCTTCCCACCCATCTACATTTCCCCTCTTTATCATTATCATTCCCTATCCCAATTTATTTCACTTGAACGACAGAAATACACATAAAAGAACGATACTAAAAGAAAAAAAAAAAACTTTTTTCACTTTACTGCGTCCAGAACAATGATTCATCTTCACACTAACCATCTTTAATCCCTTGTTCTTTTGCGTTAAATATTTGCCATGCTTTTCAATTTTTATTTCCGTTTTGGTGAAAACTCTCCCTCGATCCCAAAATCCCCATTGTTATATGCAAAATTCCTTTCTCAATTTTATATCTTGATCCATTCGAAACCTTTTTTTCTGGATTGTGTTATTTTTGACTCACGGCATTTGAAATCCTTATCTGATTATCCTAGATATAATCCTTATGAAATACTTATTTGAAAAGCTTATCCTTAACCAATTCAAAATTCTAAAAAAAAAATTGTATCTTATTTTTAACGCATTCGAAATCCTTCCTGAATATCCTACCCTTAGCCCATTCGAAATCCTTCCTCGGTATCCTATCCTAAACCCATTCCAAATCCTTCCTCAATATCTTACCCTTAGCTCATCCGAAAT
>NC_061857.1:8350166-8355166 GCF_019202785.1 Penaeus chinensis
AGAGCTGATGTTCTGCTTTCATCACCACAACAATGCCCTGCTGGTGGTGACGTCTGAGGGAGCTGTTATGAGCCCGAGAGAATTACGCGAAGAACAACAGATTAAGAATTATCTTTGCGAAGACAGGAGAGGGATTAATAAGTTGAATTCTCGGATAACAAAAGTGCGTTGGCGATTCGATCGATAACGGATTGTGAAGGAAATGAAATGAAGGCGTGTTGTTTTTCGTGCTTTTTTTTGTTTTTGTTGTTGTTGTTGTTGTTTTAGGGTGGTAGAGGAATGATTTTAAAATGATTGGTAGAATTGTAATTGCTGTTGGAAAATAATTGGCTTGTTACGAATATAGATAATTGGTGATTTCGATTTTTTTTTTTTTTTTTTTTAGTTTGATTTACAAACGAGGTAAAACCGAATGAACTAGAATAATGAATCAACATATAAAAAAAAAACCTCTAAATGCCTCAAATATGAACGAAATTTTCGAAAAAATGAAAAAATACGGAACGACATTTCACCGACCGCATAAGCCGAAATAAAAATAGAAAGAAAAAAAAATAAAATAAAATAAAAATAAAAATATTGCAAAAATCATGAGGGGCAGGATTTATCGAGGCAAGTAATAGGGCATTAGGAATAATCGACACGCGCTAATAACCAGGAAGTAATGAATCCCGGACTTCGCTCACGCATGACATTTTAACTCACTAACCAACCCTCTGGTGCCTCTCAAGGAGCTGTTCCGGACAGGAGAAGGCGAGGGCAGTGGGGGGGGGGGGGGAGGGAAGAAAAATGCGAGGACGGAAGGGAGGAAGAAAGGAGGGGCTTGGAAGGAGAGAGGAGGAGGAGGGAAGGAAAATGTGAGGAAGGAATTAAGGAAGAGGGAGGGGCTTGGAAGGAGAGAGGAGGAGGAGGGAAGGAAAATGTGAGGAAGGAAGGGAGGAAGAAAGGAGGGGCTTGGAAGGAGAGAGGAGGAGGAGGGAAGAAAAGTGCGAGAACGGAAGGAAGGAAGAAAGGAGGGGTTTGGGAGGACAGATGAGGAGGAGGAAAGGAAAATGTGAGGAAGGAAGGGAGGAAGAAGGGGATTGAGAAAGAGAGAAGAGGAGGAAGAGGAGAGGGGACAGAGAATGTGAATGCATGGGGAAAGAGGGAAATAAAATTGCATAGGAGAAAGGGAGAGCGCAGGAGTGAGGGAAAGTGATAGGGAGGACGGAATGAGGAAATGAGAAAAGGAAAGGGGGAAAAAGAGAGAGAAACAGGGAAGGGAGGGACGAGGAGACGGACGTGCTAGGAAAGGAAAGGGTTGGGGGGAGAGAGGGGAGGAGGGAAGGAGAGAGGGGAGGAGGGAAGGAGAGAGGGGAGGAGGGAAGGAGAGAGGGGAGGAGGGAAGGAGAGAGGGGAGGAGGGAGGGAAAAGGCGACCAAGAAGGGGAGGAAAGAGAATGTAAGGAGGGATTATACGGATGGAGAGAGAGGAAGAGAGAGAGAAGGGGGGAGGATGGGGGGGAAGGAAAGGAGAGGAGAGAGGAGAAGAGGGTAATTGATAGGACAGGAAAGAGGGAAGGAGCGAATGAAAGTGAAGGGACGAATGAAGAATGGGGAGAAGAGAGGGAAGGAAAAAGTGAAAGAGTAGAGAAGTAAGGAAGGAAAGGAGGGGAAGGAGGGAAAGAAGAATAGGAAAAAAGGGAGGGAGAACGAAGGAGAAAGAGAAATGGAGAGGAAGGACGGAAGAGGAGTAAAAGGAAGCAAGTACGTGGAAGGAAAGAGAAAGGGAGAATGGGAAAGAGAGAGGGAAAGAGAGAGCGACGAAGGGAGGGACGAAGAGACGGAAGTGCAAGGAAGAATAGGGGAAAGAAAGAAAGGAGAGAAAGATAGAAGAGATGAGGGAATGAAGATAAGAAATTAATGAAATTAAGGAGGGAGAGACATGAGGAACGGGGAAATAAATGAAAGAACAAAATATACGACAAGGATGCAAGGATCAAACTCATGAGTGTTTATGAGCTTTGTTCCTCCTCCTCCCTCCCCCTCCCCCTCCTGACTCTTCCCTTCCCCCAACCTCCATGTCCCTCCTTCCTTCCAGCTGCCCTTCTTATCCCCCCTCCCTCCCTTTCCCCTTCACCGCCACTCCCCATTCCCCATTATCACCCTCTTCCTCTCCCCATTCATCCTCCAACCACTCCTCCTGCAAGAACCTCCTCCTAAAGTCTTTCTTCACGTCCCTTGCCTTCCTCCTTCCGCTGTTCCCTTCCTCCCCCTCCCCCTTACCAACCTCCTCCTCTCCCCTCCTCCTTCGCGCTGCCTCTTCCCCTCCCTTTCCCATCTACCACTCACTCTCCTTCTCCCATCCTCCATACTCCCTCCCACCTCCTCACTGCCCCCTGCCCTGCCTCATCCCTTCCCTTCCCCCAGTCCTGCATCCCTTTCCCTTCTCTCCTTCTCCACTCCCCTTCCCCCAACGTGCCCCCCCCCCCCCTACTTTCCCCCTCCCTTCCTCCACTCCCTCTCCCACGTTACCAAATCCCTTACTCTCTTCCCCCAACCCCTTCCCCTCCCTTCCCCACTCCTTCCCCTCCCCTACGCGACCGCCCTCCCCTTCCCTACGCGACAGCCCTCCCCCCCTCCTCGCCTCCCCCTCCCAAGGCATCCCCCATAACTCAACCCAGCGGACCATCAGCAGCCGCCCAGATGGCAGCCCAGGCGTCAAAAGGGATTTATTTACGGGTCGAGTTATGGCTCCAGTAAAGATCCGTAATGCTGGAAAAATAGGAGAGAATGTAATAGGACAAAATGAAATAGGAAGATTATGATAGGAAGGATATATCCGCTAACGACCCCAGAGGACAGTGGAGTGGTATCTTTCGCTGCTTGATGATATAGATTATGAAGGATATTCCCTTATCAAGACAGTTCTCTGCGGCAGAAGTAAAGAGGGAAAAAATAGTCTTTCGATGTTCAATGAATCGTTCGTACCTGGTGTGGAGGATGCCTGTGTAGCGTTTGTTAGGATGTTGGATATCTGGTGTTTATGTAAGTGATGTGTATGTGAGTGTGTGTGTGTATGTTTGTGTGTGTGTGTGTGTGTCTGTGTGTGTGTGTATGTACTTTTACATGCATACATATACACGCATCTACAGTAGTTTACAAGTTTCTGAAGGTACCAATACCTTCACAACGAGTCCCTGACACCCTACAGACACGTTGGACTTCACGATATGTATGCAAATTATTTTACAGATATTCAAAAAGGCATAATCGGATAAGCGACAATAGTTTGGTAGGAGAACTTGAATCTGTGGTCGGAAGGGGAAGGACAGAGGACGGTGTAAAATAAAAATAAAAATGGGGGGAGATAAATAAGGGAATAATAGGAGGTGGAAGAGGGAAACAGAAGGGAAGATTTGCAAGGTAAGGGGGAGGTGGGAAGGAAAAGATAAAGATAGGAATTGAGGAAATGGAGAGAAAGAGGGTCTGGGGAAGAACGGTAAGATGAAAAGGAAGTGCTGATTACAAGGAAATAGATAGGGGAAAAGGCAGATAGGTAGACAAAGAAAAAAAGGGGATAGAGGGAGAAAGAGAAGAGAAGAAGAGAAATTGGAGGGGGAGAGGGAGAGAGAGAGAGAGAGACCAAGAGAAAGAAAAAGAGATGGGGGCTAAAGAGAAGCAGATAATAAGAGAGAGAAAGGGTAGAGAAGTAAAGGGGGAGGGAGAGAGAGGAAGAGGAAAAGTGAGAAAAAAATAAAAGAGAAAGGGAGAGGGAGAGGTAAAAAAAGATGGAGAGGGAGAAGCTAGGAACAGGGAGAGAGACAGAGAGAGAGAGATAGAGAGAGAGAGAGAGAGAGAGAGAGAGAGAGAGAGAGAGAGAGAGAGAGAGAGAGAGAGAGAGAGAGAGAGAGAGAGAGAGAGAGAGAGAGAGAGGCAGACAGACATACAGACAAACAGAGGAAAGAAAGAAAGGCGAACGAGAAAGAGAGAGAAATCAAACTCTATATATACACAAAAAAAAAAAAAGATAAATATGATACAAAAAAGCAAGCAATATGATTTTCCCCGTGCTCTTCTCCTCTCGTCCTCTCTTTCAACCACGTTCATTATCTCCTTATCCCCTCCCCACCCCCTGACTCCTGCTCTCCCACCCCCACCCCCCGGCCCCCTCCCCATCAACTCGGCAATGCCCTTTAGTGGTCACTACCTAAAGGTGAATATATTATATAGGCGAGGTGAGGAGGTCCATATGAGGGGAGAAGAGGGGAGGTGGAAGGGAGGGGAAGAGGTGAAGGAAGAGGGAAGAGAAGGATGGGAGGGAAGGGAGAGAGGGAGGGTTAAAAGGAGGAGGGGAGAAAGAAAGCATGAGAAGAGAATAGGACAACAGATCCTTTAGAAGGACATGTCCCTCGAGGTCGAACTTGAGGGGAAATCTAGCCTGTTCGAGGGGAGTGGGATGGTAAATGAAAATTGCAGAGCGATGGAGAGATAGATTTTTTTCCCCTCGGGAGAACACATAGAGTCAGGATGAGAAATATTTCCCATA
This sequence comes from Penaeus chinensis, assembly GCF_019202785.1. Lineage (NCBI taxonomy): Eukaryota > Metazoa > Arthropoda > Malacostraca > Decapoda > Penaeidae > Penaeus > Penaeus chinensis. Next base: position 8,354,694 of record NC_061857.1, read on the forward strand.
TTTTCCCCTTACTTTCTCTCTCTTTTATCCCGAATTTCCCCTTTGGCTGTGAGAGAAGGGCGGCTCTCTCATTTGACAGGGTAAAGAATTTCTCCAGCATCACTACCGCTATTTTTTTTTTTTCTTTCTTTTCTTTTTTACATTCATTAAATTTTTTTTTTTTTATCAATTCATGTATTCCTTTACTCGCGTATACATCTACTCATACATTCATCCTTTAAATATTGACCTGCTTCTCTGCTCATTATATATGTGCTTATTCATTCAACTGTCTCTTTATCCACTCATATATTCATCCATCCCTTCATTTATTCAGTTATCTATTCCCTTATTCATCATAATAATCCCACTCTCCTTCCATCTGGTCCTTTCTGTTTATTAGAATTTTTTCTCGGGTCTATTATCATGCGACCATTGACCTGTGCATTCCAATCGCTTTGTTGCTGTGTGTTAGCGAAGTATTACACATTCGG
>NC_061857.1:8362666-8365166 GCF_019202785.1 Penaeus chinensis
TTTTTTCTTTACCGCCTCATTCAGTCATTTTCCTACTCGGTCATTTAATTTTGTCCATTATGCTTCATCAGTAATTTATATCCTCTGGCGGCTTTCATGAGTCGTTAGCTCCGACGTTAAAAATTTTACAAAAACATTTTTTATTAGTCTTTTTATTTATTTAAATCCTTTTTCTATATTTTATACTTTCCTCTTTCTTACCTTCACTTTTTCCTATTACTTCCCTTTCTTCTTCTTTCTTCAGCCTCTTTCTCCACCCTTGCGCCCTTCTCTTCTCTTTCTTCCCCATCTCTCCCCTCCTCTTCCTCTATTTCTTTCTCCTCCTTTCGTCTCTTTCGTCACGATGAAAATGTAATTTTTTAGTCTCTCTATTTCCTTTTTTCATTTTTATTTTCTTTTCCCTCTAAATAAACAAACAAATAAATAAATGAAGCTGAAAATAAAGAGAAGGTATTATCTTTATTTTTATTTTTATTTAATTAGTTAATTAAACATAATTTCATTCATTTATCTATCTGTCATTTCATTTCTTTGTTTAGTCATTTTGTTTTGCTATATCTTTTCTTTCTTTCCCTGTCTTATTTTCCTCACCAACCTATTCCCTTCTATTCCCTCTCCTGCTATTATTCATTATTCGTATTCTTTTCCTTCCTCTTTCACTGTTCCTTCCTCCTACCATCCCTTTTATTACTATGCTGTTTTCTTTTCATGTTTCTTCCTCCTATCTCTTCCCTCTTTTCCTCTCTCTCTCTCTCTGCCCTCCCACATCTTCCCTCCACCCTCCCTCTCTCCTCCCCCCTTCCTCCCCTTTTCTCCACCTCCTCCCCCTATCTCCACCTCCTACCCCACCTATTCCCCCCTCTTTCGCCCCTCCCCATCCCCCTCCCTAACTCCAAGCGAGGTTGACAAGTCTGTGAGATGAAGAAGCAGAAGCGACCGTCCTTAGGAACAGATAAGAAAGTTCAACCGATAGCACACGGTAACCGATAAGGAGAGTTAATCACAGGAAGAAAGTCGAGTTAAAAGAAGGAGAAAATAAAATGGTTTGGAATGAAGATAGTTGTGGGGACGGGGAGTGGGAGTAGGGGGGGGTAGAAGAGGAGTAGGAGAGGGAGAGGGAGAGATAGAAGAGGAGAAGGAGAGGGAGAGGGAGTGGGAGGAGGGGGATAGAAGAGGAGAAGGAGAGGGAGAGGGAGAGGGAGAGGGAGAGATAGAAGAGGAGAAGGAGAGAGAGAGGGAGAGATAGAAGAGGAGAGGGAGAGGAGGAGAGCGATAGAAGAGGAGAGGGAGAGGAGGGATGAAATAGAAGAGGAGAGGGAGAGGAGGGGAGGAAGAGGGAGAGGGAGAGAGAGAAATAGAAGAGAAGAGAGAGAGCAGGGGAGGAAGAGGGAGAGAGAAAAATAGAAGAGGAGAGGGAGAGGGGGATGTGGAATGCGAGCGGGAGTGTGAAAGGTAGAAGGGGAAAGGGAAGGGGAAAAGCGTTGCGGAAAGGGAAAATAAGAGAGAGAAGGAGAGAGCGAAGAGGAGATGGAAAGGGAGAGAGCGAAGAGGAGAGGGAAGGGGAGGGAGAGAGCAAGGGCGAGTCCGAAAATGAGAGGGAAAGGAGAAAGAGAGCAGGGAAGGTAGAAGGAGAAAAGGAGAGTATAAGAGAGAGAAAGAAAGCGAAAGGGAAACAGAGGAGGGAGAGAACGAAGAGGAAAGAGAGAAGGTGAAGGGAAGAGAGAGGGAGGGAAGGGCAGCACAGAGATTAAAAAGGAAGGGGAGCAGGAGACGGAGAGGCAGACAAAGAGAAAATGGACACAAAAATAACAAACAGGGAAATAGATAGAGGGAGAGAAATAGAGAGAGAGAATTAAAGGACTGCACAAAGAAGTACTGTTGAAGAGAAGAGGAAAAAGGTCAATGAAAGATGAGAAGTGATGATGAAATCAGTATATAAACAACAGATGAACGCAGAGAGAGAGAGGGAGAGAGGGGGGGAGAGGGAGAGGGGAGAGGAAGAAAAAGAGAGAGGGAGAGGGAGAGAGAGAGAGAGAGAGAGAGAGAGAGAGAGAGAGAGAGAGAGAGAGAGAGAGAGAGAGAGAGAGAGAGAGAGAGAGAGAGAGAGAGAGAGAGAGAGAGAGGGGAGAGGGAGAGGAGAGAGAGAGAGAGAGAGAGAGAGAGAGAGAGAGAGAGAGAGAGAGAGAGAGAGAGAGAGAGAGAGAGAGAGAGAGAGAGAGAGAGAGAGAGAGAGAGAGAGGAAGAGAGAGAGTGGGGGAAGGGAGAGGGAGAGGGAGAGAGAGAAAAAAGGAGAGAGATACAGATAGACAGGCAGACAAACAGAAAATGACAGAGAGACGAAAACCAAATAAGCACACACACAAACAAACAAAAACGAAGCAAAACCGAAAAGGCAACAAAAAAAAAAAAAAAATCGAGAAAGGAAGTGAAAGTGTGAAAGGGAAAAGGGAGATAAGAAAGGGGAAAGGAAGAATTGCAACGAAAACCGACAGAAGGATTC
>NC_061857.1:8377666-8380166 GCF_019202785.1 Penaeus chinensis
TTTCATTTCTGGTGGATGTGAAGGAACATGCTCTTGCGCCGCTCGCGTGGTGCGTCTCGCTCTCCGCTGAGGACATTTGTTATTCTGTTTATGACTATTTTCATCTGACCTTTGCTCACATCTAGCGTTCTCCAAATTAATTTTTGTAAAGAATGCTATTTCCTTTTTTTTCCAAGAGATGTATTTCTGTGGAAGTTTTTATGTCTGAAGCCGTGTCTTTTGCAATATTTAGTTTCTGTCTTTTCATCATTATGTAAATATTTTTTTCACTTGTATTTTTATAACTAATATCAATGTCTCATTCTTCTAGTCCTTCATTTGTGTTTTCTCTATATTATAGAAAAAGTAGGAATATTTAATTTCTCTTTTTCATCATTACATATATGATTTTTTGTTTTCACTTGATTACTTTGTATCCACTTTTAATGCTTTAATCCTCTGGGTCTTCCTTTGTGTTCTATCTATAAAAAACAAAAAAAAACAAAAAAAACGGATTTTTTTCCTGCCTTCAACATATTTTAAAAGGTCAAGGAAAATATTGTAAATTCAGAAAATCTGTCGCCAAAAAAATATCCAAAATACTATACTCCCGTTTTCCTCACAGCTCATAAGTTTTTAATATCACATATTTGCAATCCTTTATTTTCTTCCATTTCTTTGCTGTTTAAACCCAAAGGAGAGTACCGTTTGTTATTAACAAGACCCTTTGTTAAATCACAGCCAATGCATGTTTGATAAATGTTTCATAAACCCATTAGTTGGAGGTTCCCAGTGCCCTACATCCTGTTCACACATTGGCCCTCGCCCAATAGTTAATTTACATGCTCTCTCGGCTCGGGGGCGTTTTGCAGCGTCGTGCATTTACGAGCGTCCCCCCTCGAAAGCTCCCAAGTTTTTTGTTTTAGATTCGTATCAGCGGACGCGAAATAATGGGCCAGAGTCAGCAAGGGAAAGCGGGTCTTTTGCATATGCAGGAGCGTGCATCCTGAACCCGCACGGAAACACGGTGCTTGGAAATCGCGGTGGTTATTCAACAGTTGTTCGGCGATAATACGTGCCCACACACGGAACGCGTCCTCCGTACCCCCTCCCCCCGCTCTCCCTCCCCACTCCCAGCATCCTCCGGTCTCCTATTCCCCACTTTCTCCCCCCCCCCCCTCCATCTCCTTCCTTCCCTCCGCTACGTGTCTTCCGGTCCCTTCCTGCGTCCTCTACTCCCCCTACGCCCAACACCCCCTCCTCAACCACCCGGCGTCCCCCCTCGCCCCCTTCTCGTCTCCTTCGCTACCTCCTTCGTGTCCTCCGCTCCCTCTTCTCCCCTCTAACCCCCACCATACCCTCTCCCCCCTCTGCTTTGTCCTCCACCCTCCTACCCACTTCTTCCGCCCCCCCCCCCCTCCCCATCCCCAAGTTCCATCCCTCCTCATATGCCTCTTCCCCTTTGTCCTCCGCTCTCTCCCCTCTCCCCTACTCCTTCCCTTCCCCACTAACCAAACTCCACCCCCTCCCCGACACCCCTACTCCCAGCACCCCCACCTCCCTTTCCCCTCTCCCCCATACAGGGTCCCCTCCGACCCCCTCCCCACACACCCTTCCCCGCATCTGTTGTCTCCCTTTCCCCTATCCCCTATACTCCCCACCTCCTACCCCCACTCCCCCTTACCACACCACCCCCACTACCCCACACCACACCACCTCCCACTCCCCCACACCACACCACCCCCAACCCACGTCTTCCGACCCCCTTCCCACACCTTTGATCCATACGCCGCTGTTGAACTTCAGGCGGCGGAGGAGGATCATACGTATTGCACAAGGTCACTCACGGAGGAGGCAACATAGACTGCAAATAGCTGTAGTTGTGGGCGTGTTGAGTGTCTCAGGTCAAAAGCCTCTTTTCTATGAATCCAAAATTCGTAGCATAAACGTCCGCTTGAAAATTATATAACTTGTTGTTCTCGCCTTGATTTCGTCCACTTCGACTATGATAACTACATCTAATTTAACTGTACGACAAAAAAAAATAAAAAAAATAAAACTCACTGGCCGTTTTTACCAATTAGAAATACACTACAGAGAGGAGAAAAAACACAAAGCTAATAATTTCCCCATTAGTGAGAGGGAAACTTTGACATAAAATTTATTCACAGTTGGTCAGAATTTTTTGTCGAGCGGAGCAATTTCCCACAAAGGTTAGTCATAAACTGCATCGAGTACTTAATTAGGTTGCTGACCTAACCTTTTATGACCTGGAAGTTAGGATAACGACCTTACTTTCCGTTTTTAAAGAGTTTATTTATTACTGTTTGATCATCAGGGAGGCAAGTGACCTCTCTAAAATGAACAAAAAATAATGTTCACATGTAGAATGACCTTGTTTGAACTTGAACGTAGCTTTGGCCAGGGGGTGTTATCCATATCGAGTGCTGAGGCAATATAAATAAAACCTGTTTTGATATTTGGCTTTTGACCTTCACTAATGTTTGTATCCATTTTGAAA
>NC_061857.1:8385166-8390166 GCF_019202785.1 Penaeus chinensis
ATCGTCCGGAGCAAAATCCGTTGGGATATTGAATCGGCGATATGCTTTTTTTTCCAACGTGTTTTTTTACCTAAAAATAAAGTCTATTAAATTCTGGATGTGTCTGTGTTTTTCATGATGATAGAAAAAAAGGAAAAAATATGAATATATGTGTCTCGGTCACGTATTCAGACCCCTTACATTTTTCATGTAAAAAGAAAAAGGAAATTTTAAAAACAAATTGATGCTCGTGCTGCAGCAAAATGTGCTCTCGTATATGAGTACACAAAGGATTTTCTAGTGAAGGTTTCCGAGGGACGACGAAGAGGAGGAGGAGGAGGAGGAGGAGGAGGAGGAGGAGGAGGAGGAGGAGGAGGAGGAGGAGGAGGAGGAGGAGGAGGAGGAGGAGGAATAGGAGTAGGGGAGGAGGGGGAGGAGGAGGAAGGGGAAGAGCACGAGGAGAAAGAGGAGGAGGAGTAGGAGTAGGATGAGGAGGAGGAGTAGGAAGAGGAAAAGGAGTTCCGGGAGGAGGAGGGGGTGGAGGAAGGAGAGGAGGAGGAGGAAAAGGAAGAAGAGGAGAAGGAGGAAAAGGAAGAAGAGGAGGAATTAGAGGAAGAGGAGGAGAGAAGGAGGGAGATCAGGGGGAGGTGAGCTGTGACGAGGGCTCGGGGGATTGGGAAGGATGGAAGGAGGGGGGGAGGGGGGCGAAGGGAGACAGCAGTGATGATCTTGGCCGGTTCGATGATGTACACAACGACTCAATGTCTGTTGTCTCGGAATGTCTGACGGCGAGGGGGTGGAGGTGCGGGAGGTGGAGGAAGAAGAGGAGGGGAAAGAGGTGAAGGTGAAGGAGATGCAAGAAAAAGAGGAAGTGAAGCAGATGGAAGAAGAGGAGGAGGAGAAGATGAAGGAGGTGGAGGAAGAGGAGGAGGTGGAGAAGAGAAGAAGTTGGAGGAAGTAGAGGTGGAGGAGGCGCAGGTGGAGAAAGAGAAAGACCTGAAGGAGGTGGAGGGAGAGGCAGAGATGGAGAAGGACGTGGAGGAGGAATAACCTGGTCTAAGTGGAGGCACAGACGAAGGTGGAGGAGAAGTAGATGGTGAAGGAAGAACAGGAATTGTAAAAGGTAAAGTAGGAAGGGATAAGGGAAGAAACAGGACAAGGAAAAGATGAAAGACAGGTTAGAGAAAGAAGAAGAGGAGAAGACGGAGAAAAGGGGATAAGTTGGAGCAGATGGAGGGGGACGAGAGGACGAGAAGCGAAGAATCAATAGGAAATGAGTATCTTTCCGGTCATAAGAAAAAGACAAATGACGAAAATCAAGACGGAGGCAAAGACGAAGAATGAACAAGTGAACCGAAAACAAGCTGATGGATTTCGCGATATAAATTAACGCTACGGCAGAGAGAGAAGAAAAAAATAATTACCTGGGAATAAAAAAAAAAAAAAAAAAAAAAAAAAAAAAAAAAAAAAAAAATAATAATAAGAGAGATAACAAAATGAAATGATAAACAGATAAAAAGATAAATCAATGAACCGACAGATAAATAAAACTATACTGAGGCAAGAGTTATTAACATAAAAAAATACCAACAGTTATTTGGAGAAAAGAGGGAGAGAGAAACAAAAATAGAAAACAAACCCATTATAAAGAGAAGATAAGAGAGGGCACGAAATCCGCTAATCCATTCACGTAGATCAGATTTCTTGGCGTTGCTTTAAGATTTAATTAAGAAGAGAGGAAGTTATTCCCTTTGATTCTGACACAGACGCCGGTAAGCTTACGGAGCCTCGTGGGGAAAGACGCTGGGTTTGTGCCGCTCCTCCGCTCTCGCTCTCTCGCTCTCTCGCTCTTTCCCTCCATTTCTGGCTCCTTCTGTTTATTTATCTCTTTCTTTCTGTGGTTCTTCCGTTTCTTTTCTTTCGTTGTTTTTTTTCTCTTTCTTTCGGCTTTTCGTTTTCTTTTTGATTATTTCTCTCTTTCGTTTATTTTCTCAGTCTCTCATTTTGGTTCTGTCGTATTTTTTTTTTTCTTTCTCTTTCTTACTTCCTCGTTTTCTAACCTTCTTTCTCCATTTCTTTATTTCTCGCTATTTGTATATTCATCTCTTACTCTCTCTCTCTCTCTCTCTCTCTCTCTCTCTCTCTCTCTCTCTCTCTCTCTCTCTCTCTCTCTCTCTCTCTCTCTCTCTCTCTCTCTCTCTCTCTTCATCTTCCTTTTCTTAGAATTGAATTTCTTACGTTAAGGATAAGCGAGAAATCGAAAATTCACTGTGCTTGTCCGTTATTCAGAGGTAAATTACAGCACTAGAAATTGTATGTATATGATGATGCCCCCAGGAGTGGTATGACCTGGAAACATTTTTTTCCGGATCTGTTTAACAAAAAAAAAGAAAAAAAAAAAAAAAAAACGGGTAGTAGATTTTTTGTTTATCTAGAAATATGTATGTTGTAACCCACGTGAGCGCTGTGACTTAGGAATAAGAATATTTTTATCTGTTTAAGAAGAAGAGATAATGAAGTAGAATATTCTCCTTAACTAGAAATAGATATAAAGTAAAAGAAAGCAGTGACGCTGGCGCGGTAGTGTCTTGTCTCACAAGATCAACACCAAATTCCTGTTTGACACTTATTATGGTAATTAGTCCTTAGCTAACAAGACAGGTCAAAGTCACTCCACGACCTTGATCTATTCTAATAACACTTGATTTAGTGCTTCATGAGGATCTGTACGTTGGCTGTCATTCGCACATACAAATACGCACATAAACACATACACACGTTACAGATATATACGTACATACACGGCGAGAATTCATATGTTAATAATGTTTCAAGTGAAGCTCTTTTGTATCTCACTTAATCTCACTTCTTTAATGAACTCATTTGAGAAAACATGGAACTGAAAGGTTACATTCTTTTAACATTAATATCGCGTATATACCTGGAAGCCATTTTTTTTTCTGAAATGTATGTATGCTTATATGAATAAACATTCAAATTAAAACTCATATCTTCTGTACAATCAAAACATATATGTTTACATATAGACACACATTTACACCTGGAATACCCATTTACATTTACAAATACAGATATGCAAATATGATACAGATACATATATGCAAGTATCGTTCAAATTCAAATATAATACAGATGTAGATCTAAATACAAATGTGACTGTATTTCATGCATACCTCCTTTATAACTGAACCATCAAAGCGATAGGGTGATCATTGGGAAAGGAAATGTGCGTAAACAATTTTAATGGATATGTGACTTTTTAAGATATGTTAGGAACTATGCTATAGAGGAACGGGAGGTGAAAGGGTAGAGATGATGATGGGGAGGAGAAAAAAGAGGAAGGGAAGGGAGAGCAGAAAGACGAAGAGGAAAAAACAAGATGTAAAGCAGGAGGAGGAGGAGGAGGAGGAGGAGGAGGAGGAGGAGGAGGAGGAGGAGGAGGAGGAGGAGGAGGAGGAGGAGGAGGAGGAGGAGGAGGAGGAGGAGGAGGAGGAGGAGGAGGAGGAGGAGGAGGAGGAGGAGGAGGAGGAGGAGGAGGAGGAGGAGGAGGAGGAGGAGGAGGAGGAGGAGGAGGAGGAGGAGGAGGAGGAGGAGGAGGAGGAGGAGGAGGAGGAGGAGGAGGAGGAGGAGGAGGAGGAGGAGGAGGAGGAGGAGGAGGAGGAGGAGGAGGAGGAGGAGGAGGAGGAGGAGGAGGAGGAGGAGGAGGAGGAGGAGGAGGAGGAGGAGGAGGAGGAGGAGGAGGAGGAGGAGGAGGAGGAGGAGGAGGAGGAGGAGGAGGAGGAGGAGGAGGAGGAGGAGGAGGAGGAGGAGGAGGAGGAGGAGGAGGAGGAGGAGGAGGAGGAGGAGGAGGAGGAGGAGGAGGAGGAGGAGGAGGAGGAGGAGGAGGAGGAGGAGGAGGAGGAGGAGGAGGAGGAGGAGGAGGAGGAGGAGGAGGAGGAGGAGGAGGAGGAGGAGGAGGAGGAGGAGGAGGAGGAGGAGGAGGAGGAGGAGGAGGAGGAGGAGGAGGAGGAGGAGGAGGAGGAGGAGGAGGAGGAGGAGGAAGAAGGAGAAGAGAAAGAGGAAGAAGAAGAAGAAGAAAAAGAAGGAGAAGAAGAAGAAGAAGAAGAAAAAGAAGGAGAAGAAGAAGAAGAAGAAGAAGAAGAAGAAGAAGAAGAAGAAGAAGAAGAAGAAGAAGAAGAAGAAGAAGAAGAAGAAGAAGAAGAAGAAGAAGAAGAAGAAGAAGAAGAAGAAGAAGAAGAAGAAGAAGAAGAAGAAAAAGAAGGAGAAGAAGAAGAAGATGGGGAGGAGAGAGAAGGAAAGGGGAGGTGGAGAAGGAAGGGAGGAAACACAGAACAAGAAAATAAACATTTTAAAAAATTAAGAGAAAGAAGTATGAGAAAGAGAAGAGGGAGGAGGACAAGAAGGGAGAAAATATGATGAATGTATAATACACCGTTTTTGGAAATGACACAGATGATGATTCTAGAATAAACGGAGTGAAGATGAGGATGATAATGATGATATATGTAGATGATGGTAGCTGATGAAAAAGCTGATGGTGAAGTAAATTACCAAATAACGATAAAATGAGGCTGCATTATGATAATCTATTGTGAATTGTATATTATGGCCATACCTTCGTTGGATAATGAAATTTAATCTAATCAATTATTCATGAAATATGCAATGCAAGAGCGTCGAAATATATAATGATTTTCAAATAACCTGTCGACGATTAATAAATATTTGGGAGCGTTTCATTCGCTTTGGTATAAGTGTGTGTGTGTGTTATTTGTTTGTGTTTCCTTCTTCCTTTCTGTTTTCTCTCTTCTGATTTTTAGTTTTTTTCTTTCTTTCTTTCTTTCTTTCTTTCTTTCTTTCTCTCATCCTGAAAGTATCTTCACCTTCTCTCTTTTATTTCGCACATTACCTCTTAACTCCTCCGTCCTGCATTCCCCGCGCGCTCATAAACTCGCACTTTCCTCACCCTGCCTTCATCTTCCTCTCACCTTCGCTTAATG
>NC_061857.1:8395166-8400166 GCF_019202785.1 Penaeus chinensis
ATCAAATTTAGCAGATTCCGTACCCGGCGTCTATTTTCCCCTTAATTGCAAGTCCCGTAAAATTTACCTGCACTCTTCGCCGGACATGTTCTACCGCAATTGGCCAACAAGCAAAACGGCAGACACAAATAGATCTAATAAGTCATTTCATTCAAGCCCACTCATCCGACCCGTGTTGGTGAAATCTACGGGTTGAGCACGCCGGGTTTCAGTTACAGCAGTGCTCCAAGCAAACTTTTTCAACAAGTCCTTTCAGGGACTTTTATAGCTCTTAGATCAATTTTCATATAATTTGTTCCACATGTGCATTTAGGGTTTCATTTTCCGGTTGTATTCTGGTGTGTTTTGGGTGCAGGATGTATCCATATGGTGATTGTGCAGTGTATTGTGAATTGCAACAGTATATGATGCTATTTTTTCATCAGTATTACTTTTCTTGCTGCTTATTCATGGTTTGAAAAAGTGTATCATAAACAGGCCAAAAAAAAATCCTGACATTTCCACACACGCACTAAAGAAACGAACGGATCCTCTTCGAAGAATCATTAGTGTGATTCTCCGTTCCCTCTTTTGGTGAGGTATAGAACCATACAACATATATCGTTCGTATGCCTTCACGTGGCCACCGCAACTGTCTATCTTCTCTTTGAGCCAGAGGGTTGGACTCGCCCGCTATAAGGTCAGAGGTCACGCACGTAGGTCACATCACGGTGTTTATCATTCTTCCTTTACCTCCATGACTGCGATAAAACTCAAAGATTCATATACGCAAAAGGATTCCTCATGGTAGATCATGTAACCTCTTCGCTGCTCTTGCTCTCTCTTTCTGCCTCTCTTTTCGTTCGGTATGAATCGTTTATGGCCCGTGTTCCCCCGCCGGACTGATGCATTTTTTATTCCAGCGAAGCACTCTACTGTGTGAACTTTCACCTACCTTTCTCGTCTCGTCTGCCACACTGCCTGCCTCTTTACCCGACTTCTACGCCTGCTTTCTACCGTCCACGTTTTCCCGGCCACTCGCTATTCTTAGATCTTATTTTACACCTTTTTCTCCACTTTTCATCCGTACTTTTACTCTTCATTTGTTTCATTGTCATTATCATTATCATTATCTTTGTTATTATTATTATATTATTATTATTATTATTATTATTATTATTATTATTATTATTATTATTATTATATTTGTTATTATTATTATTATCATTATTATTATTATTATCATTATTATTATTATCATTATTATTATTATCATTATTATTATCATTATTATTATCAATATCAATAGCCTCACCATTATTATTATTATTGTTGTTATCATTGCTATAATTATCATTATCATTATTGTTATTATTATCATCGTTATTATTCTTAGTAGTAGTAGTATTTATCCTTATATAGATCTTTTATCATTATCATTGTTGCTATTATTGTTATTATTATGTTATTGTTATTATTATTATTATCATTATTATCATCATTGTTGGCATTATTATCATTATTATTATCATTATTATTGCTATCTTAATTACCATTATTATTACTCATATTATTATCCTTATTATTATTGTTATGATTATTAACGTTATTATTCTTATTATTTTCATTATTATTATTATCATTAATGTCACTTTCATCACTGTTATTATTGTTATTGTTACCATTATTATTATTATTATTGTAATCATTATTATTATTATTATTATTATTATTATCATTATTATTATTATTATCCTTATAATCATCATTAGCATTGGCCTTAGTATTTCCATTTATTATTAATATGACTGTTATTATTATTATCATTATTTTCCTTATTCATCATTATCATCATCATTATCATTATTATTATTATTATTGTTATTATTATTATTATTGTTATAATTATTATGATCATCATCATTATTATTATTATTGTTATTGACATAATTATTCTTGTTTTTATTATCATCGTTTTTATCATCATCATTGCTGTCATTATAATTACTGTCATAGCTGTTGGTGTTTTTGTCATTATCATTATCATTATTTCGTTTTTGTTATGATTATTGTTGTTGCTATGATCATCATCCTCAAATTCATCATCATTATTGTTACCATTATTAACCTCATAGTTATCATTGTCTTCACCATTCTCATCAACATCGTTATCATCATCATTAGTATTACTCTCTTTATCGCTATTTATTGTTATCATCACTTTCTTCAGTTCTTTTTCCGCTCACTTACTTTATTTTTATCCCCTCAACGGATGAGATTTTCTCTTCTTCTTTTTTCTTTTTCTTCTTCTTCTTCTTTTTCTTCTTTTCTTCTTCTTCTTCTTCTTCTTTCTTCTTCTTCTTCTTCTTCTTTCTTCTTCTTCTTCTTTCTCTCCTTCTTCTTTTTTTTTTCTTCTTCTTCTTACTCTCCTTCTTCTTCTTTTTTCTTCTTCTTCTTCTCCTTTTTTGTGACAATGAAAAATAGATATTGCTTGGTGGGCATTTCTTATTGTCAGAGATTCCATTTCGAGCACAGCTAGATCCTCGTTATGGATCTTATGTAATAAAGCTATCCTGTATCCGTGCGTGCTATTATCTGCTCGCCCAATTCGACCACTTGCTGCTTGTCCCTGTCTGGCTTCCACTTTCGGAGTTTCCCCTTTCTGTCTTCCACTATCAGAGTTTCCACTTTCTGTCTTTCACTATTGGAGCATCTCCTTTCTCCTCCACTTTTGGTCTTTCGGTTCGTATATTCATAATTTTAGACCTCCACTTTCCTATCTCTATTTTGGGATTTCTGTTTTGGTACCTCCATTATTCCCTCTCCCACTTCGGTTCCTCCACTTCGCCCCCCCCCCCCCCCCCATTTTCCAACTCCCAATCTGGTACCCCCCACTTTTTATCCCCGCATTGGTACCCCCACTTTGGGACCCCTACCTTCCTACCCACACTTTGGTACCTCCACTTTCGTACTTCCACTCTCCTACCTCCAATTTCGTACCTGGACTCTCTAACCCCCCCCCTCCTCCCACCCCTCCCTAAACCCCCAGTGTTCTAAAAGCAGTCCTATATCTGCCCAGGTTATCCTCCAGCACGCGTCATGATTCCACAACTCCGCCTTCAAATTGCACAACTTGCCCGTGAAGAACTTCAAGGCAGACGATTAAGATCCGACATTTCGGGGTTAGTTGCAGCAGATCGCGGGGAGTTTGCGAGTGAGAGTTGAGAGTGATAGTGAGAGTAAGAGTTGAAAGTGATAGTGAGAGTAAGAGAAAGAGTAATAGTAAGAGTAAGAGTAAGAGTAAGAGTAAGAGTAAGAGTAAGAGTAAGAGTAAGAGTAAGAGTAAGAGCGCAACTGAGAGCGAGAATTGAGAGAGGGAGTGCGAGTGAAAGTGCGATTTGTTGTTATGTCTGTGTGTGAGCGAGACTTGTGACGTGACTCCGTCTGGCTGAGGAACAACCTGACGGAGAGAAGGAGGAGAAGGTCCCACGGGAGACTCGGAACTCCACAGGTCGATGTCAGGTGTTCGGTAGAGGGGAAGGGAGGGAGGGAGGGAGGGAGGACGCTGGGCCTTGAGGTTAATAATGTTTGGGAGATTTATGTATTAAATGCGTAGATGAGGTGCGATATGGTTAATTGGGGAGGAAAATGATTCGTTGAGGAGGAATATGTTTGGTTGGGAAAGACTGTACTTAACTAGTATTTGTATGTTTGCTGAAGAAAAACAACTCTTTGTTGGGGAGAAAATGTGTTTTGTTATAGATAGGAGGTAAATTCGGAAAGGAAAATCAAACTAACAAGGAACGCCCCTGATCTTTTCTTCTTCTTTAGTTGGATAAGAAATTGGCTAATTGGGAAGGAAACAGATAAGGAAATCTGCGACTCTGGGAAGGAAACTGGCAAATAAATGGCCTGATCTTTATTCCAAGGGGGGTGGAGGAGAAATTAGCAAGTTTAGTAACTAATTGGAAAAGGGAATGGGCAAGTAAAATGATTAGCTACGGAGGATATTGGCAAGGAATTGGGAAGGAATATGACTAAAAGGGAAGGAAATTTGCAAGCAAAGTGATTATTTAAGGAGGAAATTGGCAAGGAATTGGCAAGGAATGTGACTAAAAGGAAAGGAAATTGGCAAGGAAAGTGCTTCGTGGGACGAGCAGGCAGAACGAAAAATTATTGTGGGGATAAGCTTTAGACGAGAATACATTTATTTCAGCCTTTAAGTGTGTCGTTCATGTCGTGCAGTTGCGCTTCAGTGAACGATAAATGAAACTCACCCGCGGGAGTCCCAGGGGCCAAGCGGGGTGAGACCGGTCCATCTGTTTATGGAGAAACAACCCTTGTTTTTATCACGTTTTTTTTGTCTGTTTGTCTTAACAGTGTGGGTCATAATCGCCTGTGCTGATGATGGGTATGATGTTGATAATGCTGCTGTAATCCATGTACAAGATTTGTCTAGATTTAAATTTTTTGGGGATTGTTCATGTACCATTGTGTTTTGTTTGTTTTTGCTTATATGTTTTGACTTTATTAACAAGAGGAATGGTAAATACAAACAAAAAACTTATAAACGTCTCATTGATTCTTTCTTGTACGACTCAAACGTGTTATAAATACTTACGATTTACATAGGTATAATGATAATGACATTAATGTAATCTATTTACAAAATACGTTTATATTTTCGAATTGAATTCGCTTTGGAACAATTTTGTACATTCAGATATTTGGCTACATATCTTTTCATTTCTTATATCTTGTTATTTTTTCGTATTTTATTATATATACATATATATACATATATATATATATATATATATATATATATATATATATAATGCATATATATATACACATATATACATATATACATATATATATATATATATATATATGTGTGTGTGTGTGTGTGTGTGTGTGTATATATATGTATATATATGTGCGTTTGTGTGTGTGTGTGTGTGTGTGTGTGCATACACACACACACACACACATTGTGTGTGTATATATATATATATATA
>NC_061857.1:8407666-8425166 GCF_019202785.1 Penaeus chinensis
ACATCGGGCCATGATTTCAACTTTGATTCGTTGGATATTCATGGATTATTTTTTTTTCTTTTACCATAAGAGGTGGGGAGGAGCGAGAGGGGGGGGGGGGGAGAAAGAACCTTTCTTGAAATACATGTACCGTATACTTATATATAAAAGTTACGTACATTTGCACGTAAATATGTCTGTGTTTGCATCTTGTGTAGATATGTGCATATAGGACTATATACATACATTTATATCTGTGTGTGTGTGTGTGTGTGTGTTTGTGTGTGTTTATGTGAGCATGTGCTTAAGTGTCTGTGTATGCATAGCGTACGCATAACGCCCCCTTTTGTTACGAAACATTAATCCCTGATCATAATTTGGGGTCATGTAACTGGCGCCCCCTGGAAACCACTCCAGAACTGAGCACCGAGACTGCCGTTGCCGCTCTCGACGTCGGAAAAGTTGACACATGCATTTTAGACGAAGACTCGAGGTTACAGTGACGGGGCGTGTTGCTGAGTTATCTTGTAAAGGTGAACGTTCGGAAAGCGACGTTTACGCGGGGATTCCGGCCTCTCGCTCTCACTCTCGGGCCCTGCACTCTCGCTCGTTCTCTCTCTCTCTTCCGCTTTGGGCCTTTCTCTCTTTGATTTTTTTTTTTTCTTTCTCTCTTTTGTTTTTCTTTAGCTCTTCTTTTCTCTTTCTCTATTTAAACTCACCCCCCCCCCCCTCTACCTTTCTATCTATCTATCTATCTATCTATCTATCTGTCTATCTCTTTCTCTTTCTATTTCTCTTTTGTTTCTCTCTCTTTCTCTCTCTCTCTCTTTCTCTCTCTCTCTCTCTCTCTCTCTCTCTCTCTCTCTCTATATATATATATATATATATATATATATATATATATATATATATGTATATATATATATGTATATATACATATATTTATCTAGCTAGCTAGCTATATTATATATATACATATATACATCCATCTATCTATCTATCTATCTATCTATCCATCTATGTATATATAAACACAAACACATACATACACACGCGCGCGCGCGCTCATATCAATATCAATATATATATATATATATATATATATATATATATATATATATATATATACACTCATCTGCCTGTCCCTAAAAAAAAGAGGAAGAGACAGACAGAAACGCACATACACAGAGACAGACAGACAAACAGGCAGATAAACAGAAGGACAGACAGATATATAGATAGACAGACACACAGACAGACAGACATGAATAAAGAGAGAGAGAGAGGCAGAGTGTGCAGATTTTGAGCCAATTTGTACAGTTTATGGATCTTGAAAATCGCAAAAAAAGGGGAAAAAAATTGCAATGGAAAATCAATTGCTTCATGTTCACAAAAATTTAGCCGTGTGCAGTGCATTTGTTCAGCGTCGAAATCGTGTAAATCCAGGATGAAACGTGTATCCCGTGAACACAGAAACGAAAGGGACATTTGACAATTTAAATGAAACGCGAAGAAAAGAAGTTTTAAGAAAGAGAAACTTGGATGATTTTCTTTTTTCCATTTCATTTTTCTTTTCTTTGGAGGAGAAATTCTCGAGGTTTTAAACTTTTTTATGTAAATACATAAATCTAGAAACAATTTTAATAACTTCATGAGAGAGGCGTGTAAAATATTTTTTTGTTAGCGGTTGTAAAGTAATACAAGAGGCGATGGTGACTTTGCGTGACACAAAAGATAGATAGATGTAGAAAGAGAGAGAGAGAGAGAGAGAGAGAGAGAGAGAGAGAGAGAGAGAGAGAGAGAGAGAGAGAGAGAGAGAGAGAGAGAGAGAGAGAATGAAAGAGAAAGAGAAAGAAAGAAAGAAAAAGAGGAGAAGAGATAGAAAGAAAAAAGAGAGAAAATGAGAGAGAGAGAGAGAGAAAGAAAGTAAGAAATCGAGAGAGAGAGAGAGAGAGAGAGAAATAGAAGATAAACAAAGAATCAAAAAAAAAAAATTGGCGCTGATTTACCAAGAATTAATCTGTGATATTTGCTGACTTGATGATTAAAATATGTGTCTGAGAGGGGGGAGGGGGAGATGAATGTGTAGATTCCAAATAGTTCAGATCGCAACAAACACTAATTGCGGATCAAACTGTGATAGGGAAGGTGGAAATCTGGAATGCAAGGTATGTGTTACATTTCCACATGATGCAAAGATAAGTGGATGGCTGAATACCGTGCGTGGAGAGAAAGGTGGACTGGTGAGCATAGGTGGAGAGATTGCCATAGTTGAAGTAGAAAAAATACCACAGGTGGAGTGAAAGCCAGGCATGAGGTTGAAGTGCTGAGTATGAGGTTGTAGCCCTGAGTATGAGGTTGTAATCCTGAGTATGAAGTGGAAGTCCTAAGTATGAGGTTGTAGTCCTGAATATGAGGTTGTAGCTCTGAGCATAAGGTTGTAGTCCTAAGTATGATGTTGTAGTCCTGAGTATGAGGTTGTAGCCCTAAGTATGACGTTATAGTCCTGAATATGAGGGTGTATAAGGTTGTAGTCCTGAGTATGAGGTTGTAGCCCTGAGTATGAGGTTGTAGTCCTGAGTATGAGGTTGTAGCCCTGAGTATGAGGTTGTAGTCCTGAGTATGAGGTTGTAGTTCTGAATATTGAGGTTGTAGCCCTGAGTATGACGTTATAGTCCTGAATATGAGGTCATATAATGTTGTAGTCCTGAGTATGAGGTTGTAGCCCTGAGTATGAGGTTGTAGTCCTGAGTATGAGGTTGTAGTCCTGAGTATGAGGTTGTAGTTTTGAGTATGAGGTTGTAGCCCTGAGTATGAGGTTGTAGCCCTGAGTATGAGGTTATAGTCCTGAGTATGAGGTTGTAGTCCTGAGTATGAGGTTGTAGTCCTGAGTATGAGGTTGTAGTTCTGAGTATGAGGTTGTAGCCCTGAGTATGAGGTTGTAGCCCTGAGTATGAGGTTGTAGTCCTGAGTATGAGGTTGTAGTCCTGAGTATGAGGTTGTAGCCCTGAGTATGAGGTTGTAGTCCTGAGTATGAGGTTGTTGCCCTGATTATGAGCCTGTAATTCTGAGTATGAGGTTGTAGTGCTGGCCAGTGTGCTAACGAGAATTCAGGGTGGATGGTATTACTGCCGTGTGGACAGAGCATTAGTTTCCTTTTGATATTCTTGAAAGTGTGTTATGATAAGTTATTTTTAGAAGAATAAGTAAAAGAGTGGGTTTAAGGGTAGCGACTGACAGGGTTTCCAGGCACATGTGTAGTGAGACCCAGGTACAGAGTGAATGGAAGTGCCCAGAGCCAAAGTTAGAGTACTGGAGTGTGGATTTGAGTCCCAGCCGTCAGCCAGACACCAGAGAAGAGCCAGAGAGAGTCTCCGGGGTCACCCGAGGTCACACGAGGTCGACGTCAACGCGTGTGGGCCACCCGTACAGTGTGACGTCATGAGCCTGATGTTTTCACGGTGCTTGAGTGTTGGTAAATGTCTGCCGTGTGTTGTTACATCTTCATCCCGCCTTTCCTCCCCCCTCGCCCTGATGGGTGGGGGTGGGGTGGATAGGGGGTACCGTAGTCGTCACCCGTGGATGCTTCAACCATCTGTCAACCTTTGCCACGCCTCGAGTAACAAGTGTGAGGTTATCTGTGTGATTCGTTACAGTACTGAGCGTGAACCTCTTTGTCATTATCCAAACCTTAGCTTATATTAGTGTGATGCTTCTCAGTGTTCAGAATGTAGTCGGTGTCAGATACTGTTTAGAATGATGTTGTTTTGTCATGAATATAGGCGTGTCCCATGGGCCGGCACAAGAATGGCCTCATGTTCCGTTGTATGTCTACATAGCGGCTCCTCTAATGACATGGTTGTTGGCATAACCGGGTGGCACTTGTAACAACACTGGGCCAGCCTTACAGTTGCTTCCAACCTCCCAAACCCCAGACCTGCCATACGCAATGCCATAGGTCTTGTGTTACTGTGTGTGTGTGTGTGTTAGTCTCTGTTAGTCTAGTCTCTACTTTCTTCAACATCTGTCAGTAATACTGCTACTCAGAGTCCAATCTCAAGATCATTTTTTCGCTCTAGGCAATTTTATTTTTTTATTTTTCCCTTCTGACTTCACAGTGTATGAAGAAGAGTATAGTGTTATGCTTATAATAAGATTTGTATACCAATAGTGGTGTAGACATCATAGGAACGCTATCGTAAGTTAGACTGCTGACAGGTTCATTTTTTGTGTTGTTTTTTTAAACTATATATATATATTTTTTTCCTATTACCACACTTGGCATAATGTTTTTGTTGTTGATGGTGGGTGTGTTCCCAGGCCGAGTAGCTGGCCATGTTTAGGTTACTGTGGAGATGGTGCTAATCTCTTGTTTTTCTTACCCTTGACTTCTTCCCGTCGTGTCCAACAACAGTAAGTTACCGGGGGCGGGCCCCGCCACCCACTTGTATACAGCTCGAATTTATTTTCACATTTTTACATTGTTTGTTATTTCCCAACATTTTTTACTTTGACACTCCCTAGACTAAACAACTTTGGTTTCGTAGCTACGTATGCATCATGGCGCTGAAAGCTACAGCTCGTAGATGGTCTGACTTTAGCCAGTCTGATTTCATAATTCTTGAGTTGGTACCGTGCGTATTTATGATTACAGTACTAACCTAGTTGTAGAATAGATTTTTTTCAAGGCAATGTAGTGAATATTGTAGCCGTGCATACGTATTGCTAGTTTGACCAAGGCCCGCACCTCTTGTCTGGCAGCACTTTGACACCAACACCCACCACCTTTCAGAAATGCGAATACTGTAAAAGGTAGATTTTATATGACCGGAAATATACAAATGATCATCGTGGAAATGACATTTCCATGTGGCGATTTAACTAAAGATTTCATACATCAAAGCCATTTTGTATATCAATTCTGAGAGTGAAAAAAAACCACACACAGTAAATGATTACTTGTATATTTCCAACCCTTTCCCTTTAAAAAAAAAAAAATGGATTCAGCTATTCAGCATTCTCGAACGCACCAGTTAAACAAAAAAAAAGAGAGAGAAACACACCCAGTACCCGGATGTAAACAGCCTCCCTCCCCTACCCCCCCTCAGAACCTGGATTCAACGGCCCACAAGTACAGTAGCATTTAGTCAGGGCCAAGCTCTCACCCTGACCGCCCTGATCTGCTCTTATCGCTAAACCAGCCTTGTTATCCACAACGAAGGTGATAAAAAAGAGAGAGACAAACACCAAACACAGTTGCTTGATTTGCGTTAAGCCAGCCTAAGGCGATTGTACTTAATGCCTTTTTTCACTTATGTATTTTTTTTAAGAAGATTATGATAATATTGTAATAACGATTATGAAAATAAAAGAGAGAGAGAAAATACATGTACATATAGATACTCACATACTTTTTTTTCTGATTAGGTTTTCATCAGGAGGACAATCTGCAATGAAGACAGTCCTCTGCAACATTATCGAATCATTTCTTAAAGAGGATTGTTAATTCATGTGACCTTGAAAAAATAAACGGGGGAAATAAATCGATGAAGAGCAAAGTTCATGCTGTGTTAACTCGTTTTTTTCCGAGAAAACCGAGAAGAGAGGAGCAGAAAAAAGAAAGAGAGAAGAGAGAAAGAGGAGGGGGAAAAGAGAGAGAAAGAAAAGAGCGAGATAGGGAGAGAGAATGAGAAAGAATGAAAAGAGCGAGATAGGGAGAGAGAATGAGAAAGAATGAGAGAGAGAGGGAGAGAGAAAGAGAGAGAGAGAGAGAGAGAGAGAGAGAGAGAGAGAGAGAGAGAGAGAGAGAGAGAGAGAGAGAGAGAGGAAGAAAGAGAGAAAGAGAGAGAGAGAGAGAGAGAGAGAGAGAGAGAGAGAGAGAGAGAGAGAGAGAGAGAGAGGGAGAGAGAGAGAGAGAGAGAGAGAGAGAGAAAGAGAGAGAGAGAGAGAGAGAGAGAGAGAGAGAGAGAGAGAGAGAGAGAGAAAGAGAGAGAGAGGGAGAGAGAGAGAGAGAGAGAAAGAGAGAGAGAGAGAGAGAGAGAGAGAGAGAGAGAGAGAGAGAGAGAGAGAGAGAGAGAGAGAGAGAGAGAGAAAGAGAGGTGAAGAAACAGAGAGAGAAATGAAGAAATAAAGAAAGAAAAGATAAGAGCTCGAGAGAAATGCTCCTCTCACACACCTACAAGAGGCTGTGCGAGAGAGAGAGAGAGAGAGAGAGAGAGAGAGAGAGAGAGAGAGAGAGAGAGAGAGAGAGAGAGAGAGAGAGAGAGAGAGAGAGAGACCCGTTTCGCGTGGGAGACACAACGCGTGTAGACACTGTTGTGAGGCTTCAGGCAAGGTCCCTCCTTTATTACCCGAGAAAGGTCAGGAAAGCCAGCGCGTCGAGGCGGCCGCTTCCCTTCTGTAACGCGCGTAGTTGCAACTCGGCCCTGGCGCGCGTGACAGCTTGCCCGCAATCTGTTTCCGCGGCGTCACAACGAGCTTGCATAATGTTTACCTTATAAGTCTCCCTCGCTTGATGCACCTCGCTTGGAGCTGGGTGATGGCGCGGCGTTGCTTGTGGTTTTGCGTCGTTCACTTTGCGTCATCGCCACTACCGGGGAGGCATCTCAAGGCGTTCCGTTCAAATCACAGCACTACGTAACGTTATATGTAATACGATTGCAATGCCGATTTACAGCAGCTGAGGACGCGAAAATGAGCCCTAACCCCTTACCCCCCCCCCCCCCCCCACCCCTCCCAAGAATTTGAAACTTTATTAAAATCTTTCGGATTTCACCTCATGCACTCCCCCCCTCCCCTTCCCCCCCTACCTCCCCCCCCTCTGAGTCACTTTTGGAATAATGAATCATCTTAATTGCTATTTTTTCTTGCTATATCTTTTATCGAAGCTATTTATGTGTTTGGTAGTTTGTTGTGGTAACGTGACGTAGACACTTTCTCGACGTAATCTAACTTGTTTCCCCTCACCATTAAATTATGTAATTAAGAATATAAATAACGTTATAGTTATCTAAATATCTTGAACGTGTTTGTCATTATTCCTTATGTTGTTCCCTCTCCTTGTTGTCCTTTGTCTCTTGTGCCCTTTTATCGTCTCCTTCTCCTCTCTTTTTTTATCATTTTTTTGTTCTCTCTTAGAATAAACTGGGTGTTTGTCCCTTAAATAACCACTTGTCTCCTTGAAACACCCATTATAGATATCTCTTTGAAAATCGTTCATGATTTTTCTTCTCTTATAAATCGTTCATCATATACTTCTTAAAACACTCTTTCTTGTCTACTTTAACTTTCCCTTTTTCTTGTCTCTTTTAGGTCCCCTCCTCCTGTTTCTGTCACTTAAATCCTCCCTTTGTTGGAATTCTAAAACCCCTCTTTCCTTAACTACCTTAAATAATTTCCTTAAATCCCTCATCACATCTTTTTATCACATCACCTTTTAATTTCTCTTAAACTCTTTTCTCCTTTAAAAAAAAAAAAGCCTTTTTCGCCACATAAATCAACCCCGTATCCTACACTCTCAAAAAAAAGACCGAACTTTAGGTCAACTTTCATCCCCTAAAACTTTCCTCCACTTCGTCTCATCCACTTTTCCACTCTCTTTCACTTTGATCTTTCCTCTCTCTCATTCTTCCTTTTCGTCACAATAATTCCTCCCTTTTTAATCGCCTGGAATTTACATTAATTAGTCATCTTAATGAGTCTTTATATTCCCGTGAGGTGTTCCTTGGTCTTCAATTTTGCCAAATTGGTCTCTTACGCTTAATAGGAGTGAGTGAATGTGTCCCTTTGTTTTTACTTTTATTTTGTTGTTCCATTGTCTGACTACTTCTGTCTCTCTTTCTCTTTCTCTATCCTTCTCTCTCTCTCTCTTCCTCTTTCTCTGTCTTTCTCTCTCTTTCTCATTTTGTTTTGTTTTCTCTCTCTTTCATTCTGTTTGTCTGTTTATCTGTAAGTCTATTTCTTTTATTCCCTGTCTCTTTTTCTATCTTTCTCTCTTTTTGTCTTGCATCCTCTCTCTCTCTCTCTCTCTCTATCTATCTATCTATTTATCTATCTATCTATCTATCTATCTATCTATCTATCTGTCTATCTCTCTCTGTTTCTCTTTCTCTCTTTATATATATATATATATATATATATATATATATATATGTATATATATATATATATATACATATTTATATATATCTACATACATTTATGTCAGTCTTTCTGTATGTCTGTCTGCTTCCAAGTCCAGTCAATCCTTGCAAGCGCGGTCGTCGGGATCTTCCGACTTAAGTGCGAGCAAACCCGAAGTGGCGTCCCTTGTATCTGAAATCTATACAGTGTCCTCCCTTGATGTGTCCCTTTCATGCGACTCGCTCATTTTCAGCCATCCCTTTGTCCTAATTTGGTGTCCTGTTCCAATCCTGTCTCCGCCTCCTCAATCTTCTCGGACTCCTACTCCTCCCTCTCTCCTCGTCCTCATCTTCATCCCTAAATCATCCTCGGCAGGAGGTCCTACGGGAATCTGTGCCGCGCCCTGGGAGTTCGTCCGCGCTGAAATGACCTTCCGGGAGTCCCATTAAGCTGCTGTTCCTTCCTGTCGAGATAGCGTCCACTTGTAGATGGATGTGTTATCTCGCTCGCTCGCTCTCTCTCTCTCTATCTATCTATCTATCTATCTATCTATCTATCTATCTTTTTATCTATTTATCTCTCTCTCTCTCTCTCTCTCTCTCTCTCTCTCTCTCTCTCTCTCTCTCTCTCTCTCTCTCTCTCTCTCTCTCTCTCTCTCTCTCTCCCGCTCGCTCGCTCGCTCGCTCGCTTTCTTTCGCTCTCTCGTTCTCTCGCTCTTTAGTTATTGCGATCCCTCGTTTTATCACTCTTTTCGTCCTCTCTCTCTCTCTCTCTCTCTCTCTCTCTCTCTCTCTCTCTCTCTCTCTCTCTCTCTCTCTCTCTCTCTCTCTCTCTCTCTCTCTCTCTCTCTCTCTCTCTCTCTCTCTCTGTCTCTTCTCTCTCTTTCTTCTATCTATCTATGTATCCCTCTTCCTTCCCTCCCTCTGCCCCTCGATTCTCTTCTCTTCATTCTTCCCTTTCCTTTCTCCTCTCGATTCCCTCCTCTTCCCTCTTCTCTTTCCCCTCTCCTCTCTTCTTTCCCTAATCCTCTTCTCTTTTCTTCTATCTTCTCATCTCTTCTCTCCTCTCACTTTCTTCTAACCAACGGTCTTTCCTCTAAGACCCTAACTGGACATAAGCTGGTTTGTTGTTATTTCAGACATACAGACATACACTTGTCTCTTAATCCCTACCTCATTCACCTACAAGTCTTATCATTTATACCCCGCATCCTTCAGGAACTCACAAAACCCTTTGATGCAGTTCCATGAATCCTGAACTTTCCTGAGTCTCCAAATGACTCGCTTTCATCATACATCCTAAAAAAAAAAAATTGTCGTGTGTCTGTCAGATACGTTCTTAAAGTAAATCTCTTAATCTAACGAGAATCCTGAGACACTAACTAGCAAACGAGATAATAATAATGATAATAATAATAATAATAATAATAATAATAATAATAATAACAACAATAATAATAATAATGATAATAA
This sequence comes from Penaeus chinensis, assembly GCF_019202785.1. Taxonomy (NCBI): domain Eukaryota; kingdom Metazoa; phylum Arthropoda; class Malacostraca; order Decapoda; family Penaeidae; genus Penaeus; species Penaeus chinensis. The sequence continues at coordinate 8,417,239 of NC_061857.1, forward strand.
TAATAATAATAATAATAATAATAATAATAATAATAATAATAATAATAACAATACAATGATGATGATAAGGAATGAAAATCCCCAGTGTTCTTACCTACAACTCGTTTACTCGTTTGCACGCAGAAGATGGCAGCGCTCTCTCGTGGCGCTGTCCTTTGTCTAGGACCTCCCTTCCCTCCCTCGCATTATTGTCCCTCCGTGGCCTTCGTCGTCGCCTTCTCCCACCTCTCTTCTATTCCTCTTCCGTATCCTTGGTTCCTTTTTTGCTCTCCCTGTTTCTTGTATTAAAATTACTTTTCTGCTTTTTATTCCGAATCTTCTTTTCTGTACTTCTGTTTTTTTTTTTTTTTTTTTTTTTTTTTTTTTCGTGTTCGCCTTCGACTTTGTTTACTGCGTTTCAGGGAATCTCTCGTTCCTCTTTCCCCCCTTTCTACTTCTGTTTTTTTTAAATATCTAAATTCTCCTCTTCCTTGCCTCCTTTTATCTCCCTTTAAATAATTTAGCTTTTCTATTTCTTTAAAAAAAAAAAAATTATGTCTTTCCTTTTTATCTCTCTAACTCCTCCTCCCTTCCCCACCCCCTCCCTCTTTCCCTTGCATGGACAAGATCCACGTTACTTGAGTGTTAGGGAACCATGGCGGCATGCACGATGCAAGGTTATGATCAGTGTGTGTCATCTGATAATCAGTATTACTACTGCCACCAATACTATTACTGTTACTACCATTATTATCATTACCTGTTATCATCAATGTGGAATAATGTTGATAGTGCCTGTCTTCTAAGTAATTTATTTTCAAATCATTTGACTCATTGTGTCACTTAGCTGTGTCATCTACCTGTGTCATCTTACTTATGCCATTTTACATGTATTATTTACACGTGCATCGTATATTTACATAGTAACTCTGTGCCTTGACCTGTGCAGCTGTATCGGCATCTAAGATCATCTCAGTGGACTGCTCGTACTGTGTTCCTCATGGATATTTTTTGCTTTGAATATTTGCAGATTTCTATAACTGTTTATAATGCACCTGTTTCAGTGTTGGTATTCCATGAATCTTTTATTTGTGGAACATTCTGTGCTAGATTTTCAAAATGCCACAGTTTTGTAAATTCATCCAACTTTTTTTTAATGCATAAGGTCTGCAATGAATATGGTTTTAAAGTTTATGAAATATAAATTACCCACAGCCCCATGTTACTAAATCTTTAGTATAATAGGCAGTAGTTTAGAATCTAAACACATATATATACTTAGTATACTTAAATAACAAAAGTGAGTAGGTAGTCTAATTAGTAATACACTTAATACACTTAGAAAGAGCACTTATTTTAAAAGCTAGCAAATAAACCTTAGTAACGAATTGAACAATGTAAGTTCGTCGTTGCATATTTCATGCGATGTTGACTTGTAGAACATTGCCTATTGAGATTATATAATGTAAACAAGATAAAAGTGGATGTACCAAGCTAGGAAAACTTTGTAGGAATAACATGAAGTTTAGGACTAACTTCAGATAGAATAATTTGGGAATAGAGAAAATAAGAATAAAATGAAACCTGTAATAAACATCAGGATTTGAAAAGAATGAAAGGACATAGGAAAGTGAGAGAAAAGATGCGAATAGGAATGTAAAAGGAAAACATTGCTAAGTGGGAGAAAATAGGACAGGGATGTGATTCTTCAGAAATAAGCATAAACGTAAAAAGGTAGAATATCAAAGGGTGACGAAGAGAATGAGAAGTGAAAGAGATTTTTTTTTTTTTTTTTCCAAGAGAGAATTTAAAAGGGAAAAGACAATAGGCTGTAGACAACCGCGGAGAGGAGAGAGAATATAAGACATATATAGAAGGAGGGGGGGTGGTAAAAGAAAAGATCAAAAGGTAGATGAAACAGAGGGAATAATAAAAGGGGGGGGGAAATCTAACACAATACACTATGAAACCCCCCCAACCGTTACCCCCAACCCCCCCCCCACCCCAACCGCCCCCACGCAGAAACGACACGCTAGGTCAGTCCCTTGGGAAAGCAGGGCGTTGGGTGACCTTTGCAGTCAGAGAAAGTCTAGTGATATGATTCGAACGAGTAAGAAAGCGGTGGATTTTGACCAGAGATCGGAGTAAGTACAGTCACTCGGCAGTTCTTCTCTATGGTCGCTTCACTCAGTGCATATAGTTTTTTTCGCAATTACACACACACAAATATATGAATATATATATATATATATATATATATATATATGTGTGTGTGTGTGTGTGTGTGTATGTATGTATAAATATGTATGTATATGTGTGTATATAAATATATATATATACATATATATACACTATATATATACATATATATATGTATATATGTATATATATTATATATAAATATATATATATATATATATATATATATATATATATATATATGTACGTACACCCACCCACATATATACATACACATACACACACATATATCTATGTGAATATATATATATATATATATATATATATATATATATATATATATATACTCCTTGAAACATGCAGATAAGATAACTTCTCTCTTTCACTTTTTCTGTTTGGTATTTTTTCACCAAACATGTGTGACGTCATCACTTTTCAGGTAACGTCACCATGCATCTATGACGTCACGAGCACTAAACACGTTTTAAAAAAAAATCACATTATATTTCTCTCTCTCTCTCATTCACATCAGCTTGTATCTTTATAACTCAAAAGACAATACTATTACCATAATAAAAACCTAAACCACCTGGCCATGTTTCCCATCTGTCGGGGGCCATGGCCAGGGAGTGAGGCTGCCAGGTGGTAACACACTTTTGTTCCCGCAGATGGCGTTTTTCCAGAACCGATCCCTCAGCCTCGTGGATATGTACATCGACACCTCCGAGCCTACTGAGAATGTCGGCCAGATTCAGTTCTCACTCGAGTATAACTTCAATGAGATGACACTTATACTCAGGATTATGCAGGTGAGTGGATAGGGGAGTGGGTAGGGACGGAGGGAGGGAAGGTTTTGGGATACTACGTGTGAGCTTTTTTTTCGGGATTCGTTTTTTTTTTTTTTTTCATTGTGCGTTTTCTCTCTGTTTGTTTGTATCTTTCTCTGTCTCTCTTTCTAGCTCTCTCTCTTTCTTTCCCTCCCTCCCTCTTACCCTACCTCCCTCCCTCCTACCGTCCCTCCCTTCCTCCCTCCCTCCCGTTTTCCTTCCCCTTTCCTTCCCTCCCTCCTTCCTTCCCTTCATATCTCCCCTTCTCCCTCCCTCCATTCCCTGTCTCTCACTCCTATCCTCTTCCCTTCCTCTCTTCCTCCTTCCTTCCCTTTCTCTTTCCCTCCCTTTGTCTCTCACTCCTTCTCCCCCACCCCCACCCCTTCCCTCCCCCCAACCCCCATCCCATCCTCTTCCATTTTCATTTACTTTGTTTCTTCCTCTCCTTGTGAAAACGATACTTGCACTTCCATTGTCGTTCCTCCTGCGCGCAATATCTCCTTCATCTCTCACGGGATATTCCTTCATTACAGCCATATTCACTTCCTCTAAAGACACTTTCTCTTGGGGATACATCCTACTCTTCAGGGTCACAGCTATTCCATTCCTTCGGTTACGTGAATTTCCTCTGGTCTCTCTCTTGTTTTCCTTTCTCTTTTCTTTCCTTTTTTTTTAGCCTCTCTATTCTCTCTTTCGCTTTTCCCCCAACCTTTTACCTTTTTGGTGTTATTGTTAAATCTTTTCAACCGGCGAAGCGATACGATTTTTTTTTCTTCTTCTTCTTCTTCCTCTGGTTTCTTTCTTTCTTGGTTGAAGAGTAAGAGAAAAGGAACTTGGATGATGTTGACTCAACTCTCAGAATTCAGGATTTATCTCTGCGAATCTCTACTGACCCGAAGAATCACCTAAGTGTGGGGTGATTACAGTATGTGTGTGTGTGGGGGGGGGGGGGGTTACAGTGTGTTGGTGAAAGGGTTGTAGAGCTGTTGATTTTCAGTCTATCTTTATTTTTCGCTCTCTCACTCTCTCTCTCTCTCTCTCTCTCTCTCTTTCTCTCTCTCTCTCTCTCTCTCTCTCTCTCTCTCTCTCTCTCTCTCTCTCTCTCTCTCTCTCTCTCTCTCTCTCTCTCTCTTTCTCTCTCTTTCTCTCTCTTTCTCTCTCTCTCTCTCTCTCTCTCTCTCTCTCTCTCTCTCTCTCTCTCTCTCTCTCTCTCTCTCTCTCTCTCTCTCTCTCTCTCTCTCTCTCTCTCTCCCTCTCTCTCTCTCCATCAACCTCTTCCTCTCCCTCTCTCCATCTCTCCCTCTCCCTCCTCCTTTCCCTTTCACTACCTCACCCTCTCCCTCTCCCTCCCTCTCCCTCTCCTCCTCCTCTCTCAGTTCCAGTCAAATGACGCTCACTTTCCGAGTCACACAGAAAAGAAACAACAGTTAAAGATGAGATGAGATTATTGATTCCTGTCTGATATTCAATTTATAGCTGTCAAGGTTTATTTTTGGATGTGTTATTATGTTTGTTTGTGTGTAATTAAGTTTTATGCGTAATCACGTTAATAGTATTTTAGGGGTTACAATTCGTTACCGTTTTAGTTGGAGATTAATGGCACAATTTGAATACGGGGAAGGTAATGTTACTCAAGGGAGAACATTATTACAGTCTGTTTATGTGTTTGTTTTTGCTTTGCTCTTGCAATTAGATTTTGTTTTTCTGTTATATAGTATTTCTTTTTGTTTTATTTTTTTTTCGCTTTCATTCTCCCTCTAATTGTATATCAATAACGGAATATCATATACTATCTTTTGAATACGAGGAGAAGCAACCAGCCCAAAATCTATATATTTCCTGAAGTCATTTCATTAACGTGAATCATTATCAATACAAATCATTATACCAAAAAAAAGTAAATAAATAAATAACGGAGTCTGAGTTCACATAACTTTTGAATAACGATTTTATGAAAAGTTTTCTAAGGACCCAAGTTGAGGATCTCTTTTCAAAAAGGAAGAAAAGTAGTATAACGAACTCACTCACGGCCATCCATAGGAGAAGTATGCCGTACGTTATTAGATAAGTATGTGAAAAGGGGGGGGGGGGAGGGAGAGGGAGAGAGGATATGAGAGAAGGACAGAGGGAGAGAAGGATGAGAGAAAGAAATGGGGAGAAGGAAAGGGGAGAGGGAGAGGAGAAGGGAGGAGAGAAAGGGGAGGGGAGGGGAGGGGAAGGAAGGAGAGAGGGAGGAGGGAAGGGAGGAGAGGGAGAGAGAGGGGGAAGGGAGAAGGGAGAAGAGTGAGAGAGGAGAAAGAAAGAGAGAGGGGGGGGTGAGAAGTAAGAGATAGAGGGGATGGGAAAGGAGAAAGGAACAGGAGAAAGGGGAAAAAACGGAAAGGAAAAGGGAGGGAGAGGAGGGGAAGGGAAGAAAAACAGGAGAGAGTAGTGGAAAGAGAAAGAAAGTTGGAAGGGAAGATGTAAGAAAAATAACACAAATATTTGTACTCTTAGAGATACATTCCATCCTACACTGAATCTCGAATTGGTGTGTGATACTTTGAAGGGTCATGCGTCTTGTGCCATGTGTTGATATCATGCAGTGCCGTCGTGCAGCAGTGTCATGCAGTGGTGTCATGCACGTCCGACCAGCCTGCAGTTATGATGTGTTGGCTTGATGTTCCCGCAGCAAGAAACTTATGAGTTCCTTCAAAAATAGACGAAAAGTTTTTATTGGTTGTCGTGTTTTGGAAGTTTTTCTCTTTTTTTCGTTTTTTTTTTTTTTTTTTTTTTTTTTTTTTTTTACTTAAGTCTTAAATCTTCTTAAACTTTCGGAATAGTGTTTCTGAGATTTTTTTTTTTTTCTCTTTTTCTCTTTCTGTCTGTCTTTTAATGAGAAAACGAAGAGAGTGGAAATCCCAATCTCCAATCTTCGCACTTTATAAAGAAAAGGAAAAATCTATATACTTTCTCCTTAAAGTAGACACGAAAGTTTGTCCATGATTTAATAGCTCTAAAGAATTTCCCTTCAAGTGAAAATTCCTTTTAGCCTTTTCTTTTCATGTATAGAATTATAGCTTTACACAAGCCGAGGCCTCCGAGGAAAGTTTTATTTACTTTTTTTGTACCTTTTTATACTACCCATTTAGTTAACAGATGAGTAAGTTTACAAAACCGTTATAAGCCTAACAGCGGGTTTGGAGGCCCGGAAGAGAGACGAAGTTCCCTCCCTCCCTTCCTCTACGTCCCTCCTTCTCCCCTCTTTTCCCCTCTCCCCCTTTTCCTCTTTTATCATTTACCTATTTGCCCCCTTTCCCCTCTGACTCCTCTTCTCCCTGGCCTGTCTCCTTCCGTGTACGGTCCCTCTCTCTGTTTATTACCCTTCCTGTTCCCTCCTTCCCTCTCTTTTCCTTGCCTCCTCCCGCTTTTACCCACTTCATTATTTGCCCTTTTTCTTCCTTCCCCGTTCCTCTCTTCTCCCCTTCCTTCCAACCTCCTCCCCATCTCTCCCTTTCCCTATTGTCAGCTTGCCTTTCTTCTCTTCTCACTTACCCAATGACCTTTGCCCGTCTTACCCCCGCCACTCCCTTTTTTTCCCCTTCCTTGCTAGTTTCTCCCCCAGCGTCTCTCCCCCATCTCCTTCTCCCATTCCCCTCCTCCCTCTCCCTCCTCCTTCCAAGCTCCCTCTCCCCACCTCTGTCCCCCCTTCCCCTCTTCCCCCCTTTCCCTCCTACCTACTATCCCTCTCCCCCATTCGTCCCCACAGTTCTTCACCCCTTCCCTGCCCTTCCACAAGGTCCCTCCCTCACTCCCCCTTCCTTCTTTCCTTCCTTCTGCCCCACAAGTTGCTATGCCTCGTTCTTTTTGGCCTTTGTAGTCTCAGTAACTGTAATGGATTTTTCGAGTTCTTCCTCGGAGTGTCTGCTCCTCCTCCTCCTCCTTCTCCTCCTCCTCCTCCTCTTCCTCCTCCTCCTCCTCCTTCTCCTCCTCCTCCTCCTCCTCCTCCTCCTCCTCCTCCTCGTCGTCGTCGTCCTCCTCCTCCTCTTCCTCCTCCTCCTCCTACTCCTCCTCCTACTCCTCTTCCTCTTCCTCCTCCTCCTACTCCCCCTCCTTCTCCTCCTCCTCCTCCTCCTCCTCCTCCTCCTCCTCCTCCTCCACCTCCTCTTCCTCTTCCCCCTCTTCCTCCTCCTCCTCCTCCTCCTCCTCCTCCTCCTACTCCTACTCCTACTTCTACTCCTACTCTTACTCCTTCTCCTCGCTCTAACATTCCCTTGAACTCTTCCCTTCCCACCATCTTTTCTTCCCTCTTAGTCTTCCTCTCTCCTCTCTCCTTCCTCCTCTACCTCCCTCCCGCCCTCTTCTTTTATCTGTGCGTCTCTCTCTCTCCCTCCCTTCCTGCTACCTCTCTTCTTCCCTCCTCCTTTTCTGTCTCTTTTCCCCTCCCTCCTTCTCCTCTCTCTCTCTCTCTCTCTCTCTCTCTCTCTCTCTCTCTCTCTCTCTCTCTCTCTCTCTCTCTCTCTCTCTCTCTCTCTCTCTCTCTCTCTCTCTCCTCTCTCCGTTTCCTTCTCTTCCTCCCTACTACATCCCTCACTATCCTCCCTTTTTCACCCCCCCCCCCCCCCCCGTCTATCCCTCACTCTCAATGATGAACAAATGGTGAACAAATGATGAACCAGGATCAGCAACCGTCAGACTGAACAGGAGTGATGGTCATGCATAATAACCATCTTTGACAATATTCATTTACTTCACTTTCGGTCTGTGGATGCATTGTCTTGCTTCGGAAGTACCATTGTCACTGCCCGTTCTTTTGATTTGGTGCCTGCTTGTCTGCTGTGTCTTGCGAGCGAAAAAATAAGGCTTTCTCTTTCTCTTTCTCTTCTTTCTTTCTTTCTGCTCTTTCTTTCTTTCTTTCTTTTGATGGTTCGTTTTTTTTTTTTT
>NC_061857.1:8430166-8440166 GCF_019202785.1 Penaeus chinensis
GGCGTTGGAACAATGGCATGGAGAAGTGTCGATATTCCCTTATAGGGAGGGAAGGAGAGAGGGAGGAAAGGAGAGAGGGAAGGAGGGAGGAAGGGAGGGAAATAGAGAAGGAGGAGAGAGAGGGAAGGAGGGAAGGAGGAAGGGAGGAAGGGAAGAAAGGAAAGATGGAGGAGAGAGAGGAAAGGAAGGAAGAAGGCGAGAGAGGGAAGGAGGGAAGAAGGGAAGAAAGGAAAGAGTGAGGAGAGAGAGGGAAGGGGGGAGAAAGGGAGGGAGGAAGGGAAGAAAGGAAAGATGGAGGAGGGAGAGGGAAGGAAGGAGGAAGGAGAGAGATGGATGGAGGAAGAAGGGAGGAACGGAAAGAGGGAGGAGAGGAGAGGGAAGGGGGGAAAAAGGGAAGGAAGGAGAGAGGTAGGAGAGAGAGAGAAGGAGGGAAGGAGGGAGGGAGGGAGGAAGGGAAGAAAGGAAAGATGGAGGAGAGAGAGGAAAGGAAGGAATAAGGAGAGAGAGGGGAGGAGGGAGGAAGAGAGGAAAGGAATGAGGGAGGAGAGAGAGGGAAGGAGGGAGGAAGAGAGGGAATGAGGGAGGAAGGGAAGGAAGGAGGGGGGAAGGTAAGGAGAGAAGGAGGAGAGGGAAAGAGAGAGGAATGAAAGGAAACAGAAAGGGAAATGAGGGGAAGAATGGAGGGAGGAAAGGAGAGAGGAGGAATGAGAGAGGAAAGAGGAAGGAAGGAAGGGAAGCAAAAAGGGAAATAGATGGAAGGATGGAGGGAGGAAAGGAGGGAGGGAGAGCAGGAGAGAAGGAATAGGAGGGAAGGAGGAGGGAGGGAGGGAAGGAAATAGAAAAAGAAGGCAAGAGGAAATGAGGTAAGAGAAAGATAGAAGAAAGGGGAGGGGAGAATAGGAGAGAAAGAGTAATGAAAAGAAAGGAGAAAGATGGATGGGGAGAGAAGAAGGAAAGAAACAGAGAAGGAAGACACAAGAAAAAGGAAGAGGGAGAGAAAAAAGAAGCGAGGAGTGGAAGAGGGAAAGGTAAGAATAAGAAAGATAGATGAAGCGAAGAAGAAAGAAAAGAAAGGTAAATAAATGAGGAGGGAAGGAAGAAAGAGGATAGCAAGAAAGGAAGAAGAAATAGATAGCAAAGAAAGGAAGATAATGAATGGGACAGAAGAATGGAGAGGAGAATCGAATAAAGAATATAAAAGGGAATATGAGAAAATAAGGACAAAGAGAAATTGGTAATCTGATAAAGCAAGAATTTTTAAAATGAGAGAAAACTATGAATAAATAAACAAATACAAAGTGGAAAATTAAAGGCGAAAAAATATGATGAAAGAGAAAGAGAAATGAGGCGGAGAGAGGAAGGAGAGGAAAAGGAAGAGAAGAAGGGGGGAAATGAGGCAGAGGGAGAGAGACATTTAATCTTCGCTCATTAAGAAAAATTTTATTTTGCCAGAGATTATCTACGCCCCCCCCCCCCCGCCTTCCCTCCCCCTCTTTGCGCTGTCTTTCTCACTCTCTCTCTTTATGAATACAGACACACACGCATACGAAAATCAATAGATGTGTGTGTATATGTGTATATATATATATATATATATATATATATATATATATATATATATATATATATATGTGTGTGTGTGTATATATATATAAATGTATATGTATATATATATATAATACATATTTATATATGTATATATATATGTGTGTGTGTGTGTGTGTGTGTGTGTGTGTGTGTGTGTGTGTGTGAGTGTGTGTGTGAGTGTGAGTGTGAGTGTGAGTGTGAATGTGAGTGTGTGTGCGTGTGCGTGTGTGAGTGTGAGTGTGAGTATGAGTATGAGTGTGAGTGTGAGTGTGAGTGTGAGTGTGTGTGTGTGTGTGTGTGTCTGTACGCATATATATAAATATGTATATATATATATATATATATATATATATATATATATATAGATATATATATATATAAATATATATATTTATATATTTATATATATATACATATATATATATATATATATATATATATATATATATATATATATATATATATACATATATATATATATATATATATATATATATATACATATATATATATATATATATATATATATATAATGTATTCATAAATATGGGTTAAAGCATACTGTAAGAGACACACGTACATGAATTGACCGAAAAAAATTAGAGTCTATGGGAGAAGAGGAAGTGAGGGAGAGGGAGAGGGAGAGAGGGAGAGGGAGTGGACGAGAGGGAGAGGGAGAGGCCTTGGACGAGGGGAAGGGGGGGGAGTGGGGGGAGGGATCAGGGGTTCAGAGAGAAGAGGGGAAGAGGGGGAGTAAGAGGGACAAAGGAGAGGGGGGTAGAGAGGGGCAGGGGGGGGGACCCCAACGTGCCCCCCGCCTTTACAAAAGAGGCAAGCCCCAGGCAAAACCCCCCGCCCCCCCCCCCGCCCCTTTTTCCCCCCCCTTTCCTCTTCCCTCTTCTTTCCCCTTTCTTTCTCTCCCCTCTCCCCTCCTCCCCTTTCCCCCCTTTTTTTCCTCTCTCCTCTCTTCTCTCTTCTCTTCTCTCTCTCTCTTCTCTCTCTCTCTTCTCTCTCTCTCCTCTCTTCCCCCTTTTCTCTCACCTTCTCCCTTTCTTTTCTCTTCTCTTTTCTCTTCTTCCCCTCTCTCTTTCTTCTTTATCTATTATATATATATATATATTTTGGGTGTGTGTGTGTGGTGTGTGTGTGTGTGTGTGTATGTGTGTATGTGTGTATGTGTGTTGGGGTTGGTGGTGGTGGTTGTGTGTGTGTGTGTGTTTGTGTGTGTGTAGTGTGTGTATGTGTTGGGGGGGATGTGTGTTGTGTGTGTGTATGTGTGTGGTTGTGTGGGTGTGTGTGAGGTGTGGGGGGTGTGTGTGTTTTGTGTGTGTGTGTGTGTGGTTGGTGTGGTGTTTGCATATATATATTATATATTTTATATATTAATATTTATATTATATTAAAATATTATATTTATAATATTTATAATATTTTATATTTTATAATATATATATTTTATATTATTGTTGTTTTATTATGTATGTAAATTATATTGTGTGTGGTGTTTATATTTATTATATATATAATTTATTATATATTTATATATATATAGTTTCACACTATTATAGTTTTTATATAAAAATTTTTATTAATATTATATATATAATTATATTATAAATATTTTGTTGTGTGGTTTTTATAATATAATATATTTATATATATAATTATATAGGTATATAATATTATTGTGTGTGTGTGTGTGTGTGTATAAAATATAATAATATTATATATAATTATTTTATATATTTCATATATATATATATATTTTTAAAAAAAAAATAATATATTTTATATTTAAATAATATATTATGAATTTTTTTTTTTTATATATATATATTTTATATATTATATAATTATTTATAAATATATATTTATATATATATATAAAATATTTTTATTAATATATAATTTTTTATATATAAATATATAAAAATATTATAAAAATTATATATACATTTTATATATATAATATATATTTATATTATAATATTTTTTTAAAAAATTTATATATATAAATTTTTTGTATGTATATATATAATTATAAATATGAATTTTTATGTGTAATATACATACATATATATAATAAACTTTAGCAAGTAGAAAAAAAAGAAAATAAAAATTTTTTCAGAAGTAGGAGTAATTTCAAATTTTAAGCCCTTTGCAGAAAAAAGAAAACACCCATGATAAATTTTGTCAAAACCGGATGCGCGGGCCCCCCCCCCCCCCCCCTTTCTTCGCCTCAAAACCCTCCCCCTTTTTACCTTCCACCCAGGCACCCTCCCCCCCCTCCCCCACCCTCCCCCTCCTTCCCTCCCCCCCCCTCACACCCCCCCACTTCACCCTCCCACCCTCACTCTCCCCCCCCCTTCACCCCCCCTATTCACTCTCCCTCCCCTCATTCCCTCACTCTCACTCCTCCTTCCCCCACTTTCCCTCCCTCCCCCTTTTTCCCCCCCCCCCCCTCCCCCCCCCCCCTCATTTCCCCCCACTTTCCCTCACCCCCCTCATTTTTCCCCTCCCCCCTTACTTTCCCCCCCTTTTTCCCCTCCCTCCCCTCACTCTCCCCCTCCCCCCCCCTCACTTTCCCCTATTTTCCCCTCACTTCCCCCCTCCCCCCCTCATTTTCCCCCCACTTTCCCCTCCCACCCACCTTCCCGTGAAATATTCATAACTTCTTCTAATTAAGTCTGAAACCCTTAAATTACAACTTTGTCAAGGCGGTAAACGAATGAAGACTCTGCGTTCGGAATAAAACAAAATGATATGCATTTTTTTGCTTGCGTCCATTTCATATCTCAGTTTATATAAAAAAAAAAAAATATTGCATCGTGATATAAGTCGCTGTTCTATTTATGGCATCCAATTTTCCCCTCAGTTCCGTTTGCTCTTTCCCTTCGTTCTCTCCTTCCGCCCTCCCTCCTTATTTCTCCCTCCTTCTATTCTTTTTCCCCCCCCCCCCCTTTTTTCCCTTTCCCCCCCCTCCCCATCCCCCTGTTCCCCCTCCTTTTCCCCTCCTCATTCGCCCCTCACACAAACCTTAAATGATTTAGGCAAAGAGATTGTTTTTTGGTTTTATAAGCGCCGTTTTTTGTCTGCTTCTTTTATTGTTTGTCTTTGCTCAGCTTTTTGTTTTTTGGTTTTTTTTATTTTATTTCTTTTTTGTTTTAATCGTTTCTTTAAAGTTTAGCTTTTTTCTGTTTTTTTGTCTTGTCTATTAAACTTTTTTTCCGATTTTTTTTCGAAATGTCTAAGGAATTTTTAGGCGCTTCATTAATGTTTTTCCCTGTAGTTTCTGCCCACTAAAACCAGTTATAAAATATCCATGCCCCTTAAAAACCCCGTTATACGAAGATAACGTATCATTTTTTGGGAAACGTAACCTTAAAATTTTTTTTTAAGTAACTAATTTATACAGCCACTGCAGTCTTGAAAATTATCCCACCCTACATACCCATATAAGCATACCCACATCTATACCTACTTTCAAATCCGAAACGCCGTCTCCTAAAACATGTATCCAAAACCCATTTACCCCCAAAACGAAACCCCCGGACACTCGTAAGCGGTTTTAAAACTCCCCAATTAGACAGCCCTTTAAAAATTTCCCCGGCCCCCGGCGAATAAACTTTGCTCTCCTCAGGCCAAGGAACTTCCAGCTAAGGACTTGAGTGGAACGAGCGATCCTTACGTGCGGGTCACTCTCCTCCCCGACAAGAAACACAAGTTGGAGACGAAGATCAAGCGACGAACACTCCACCCGAAGTGGCACGAGACCTTCTACTTCGAAGGTAAGTAGAACGTTGAAAGTAAGTAGGAAGGAGAAGTTCAATTTGGAGAAAGGGGGTTTATCTCTTCAATAGGAGGATGGAGGAGTGAGCGGGATAAATTTTTTGTTTTTGTATTTTGGGTTTTTTACAGGGTTGTTTCGAAAGAAAATTTTTGTCAGGGCGTCAATGTAAGTTCAATTGCCGTAGAATTTTGCTAGTTTCCTATGCCTGTGCATGAATAAAGCAAATCATCTTGCATACAAGCCTAAAGACAATCACCAATTTTTTTTTTGCAATATTTCAAGCTATTTTTCCCAAACGAAGTCAATCCCAATCGTATTTCATATAGACATAAATATATTTCTAATGATTACCTACCTAAGCTTTATTCCCACCTGCACGCATCTCTCAATCCTCTGAATTTTTTCCAGGTTTCCGATCCCGAACGCAAGTGAGTCTCCCAACGTCTTTTTTACATCGCTTTTCGAGGGATGACTCTATAGGCGAGGTCCACATCCCCCTCTGCCAGGTGAGTAGGGAGGGAGGGGAGGTGGGGGGTGGGGGCAGGTCGCCGTAAGCCTATTTCCCTTACACTCTTACATGTACGGGAAACTGCACAGTAAAGGGGAACTTTACCACACAGGTAGACCAGACTAATAACCAGACATACATATAAGGGCAGAAGATGTATGCAAAAGACACACACACACAAACACACACACACATACCACACACACACCACCCAACACACACAAACACAACACACACACACACACACAACACACACAACCCCACACAACCAACACACACACAAAAACACACACAACACATATATACATAACATACAAAAATTAATGCATATATAGATAGATAATAATGATAGAAAGATGATAGATATCAAAGTATATATAATTATAATTTTTATATACTATATTCTAATATATTATAATGTTTTTAAAAAAATATATAATAATAAAATATGTAAATTTTTAAAAATATATAATTTTCAATTAAAAACCCCATCTAGTTTATAATTTCCAATTAAATTGTCATCAACTATTTTCATTTTTTTCTTTCTGTCTCTGCAAACACCACCGACCACTAGTCTCGCCGTCCTCTGAAGAGCTTTGGAAATTCTCTCATCTCCCTCTGCAACTTCTACATGTTCATATATTTTCTGGATGCAGATGTGTACTGTATTTACTTTTCATTTTTGATGTTATTTGCTGTATTTACTGTTAAATCAGGTTTATTGAGACGATATATTCCCCGCGATTTATTGTATTTACTATATTTATAATGTTTGTATGTATTATGTCACGTGTTTACAATATTCTGGAACACGTATTAACGTATTAATTTCCTTGATAGTTCCCATAGTTTTTGCATTTCTTTCCATACCTCATTTTTTTTTTTATTACGTCTTAATATAATTCTATTTAGATAGAAAATTAAGTATTTTTCTTACCATGGTGACCTAGGTGGGTGTTCGGAATGTTTAGCCAATTTTCTTTTATTAACACGATAAAAAGGCCACTTGTGTATGTGTGTGTTTTCTGAAGGTGTACATTAACTTTGAATAATTTTCGTTACGGTTTTGTTACTTTCGTTTTCCGCTTCTACTAATCTGTATCTTTTGTGTTGGTCATTTTCTTTATTCTGTAGTATCTGTGTATCATTCATCCATCTATCTTTTTCTATCTCCTCTCTCATCCATCTATCATGTCATTCTCTATCTCTCTCTCTCTCTTTCTCTCTCTCTCTCCTTCCTCTTTTCTCTCTTTTTTAATCTCTCCTCTCTCTCCCCTTTTCTCTCTCTCACCCGCTCTCTCTCTCTTTTTTTTTCCCCTCCCCCTTCTCTCTCTCTTCTCCCTCTTCTCCTCTCTCTCTCTCTCTCTTCTCTCTCCCCTTTCTCTTTCTCTCTTCTCTCATCCTCTCTTCTCTCTCTCTCTCTCATCTTTTCTCTCTTTTTTCTCTCCTCTCTCTCTTCTCTTTTCTCTCTTATCTCTCTCTCTCTCTCTCTACTCTCTCTCTCTCTCTCTCTCTTCTCTCTCTCTCTCTTTCTCCCCCCCCACCCCCCCCCCCCCTTTTTTTTTTTTTTTTAAAACCCCACACCTCTAAATTTTCCCTTTAGATATTCATTTAAACTTGAAGTTTGTCTAAAAAGTGTAAAAAAGGAAGCAAAAAAGAATTCCCCACTTTTGCAAGGGAAGAGAAGAGGAGAGAATTACAGCCCCAAAGATTTGAAAACCCTTTAATTAAATTCATTATCATGTACAAGAGTAGCGAAGATTTCTTTCGGGATTTAAAACCCGGGAAAAAGTTTATATATTATATATATTATATATATTATTAAAAAAATAATATATTATTATATATTTATATAAATATTATAATTATATAAATTTTTAAAATGTATGAAAATTAATAAAAAAACAAAAAAAAAGAAAAATTTACATACATACATACATACATACATACATACAACATAAATCCCATACAAAAAATACTACATACATTCTGCTACATACATACTACATAAACATTTGCATACGTACATGCATACAACATGATACAACACAATATACATAATACAACATACTACAAAATTTTTGCTGGTTGAAGATCAAACATCCGAAAAAATCTGTATTTGTGTTTGGCATTCAAAAGCTCAGGAAAGAAAATGATTTTGTATTGTAATTTGCGGAAACAATTGGGTGATTTTAAAAGTTTATGATAGGAGAAAAGTTTACGATAAATTGCTAAGAACCGAAATCGATATTGTGACAATCCGATAGACGTGTAGATAGTTAGATGTAGATAATATAAGAGAGAGGTTGATAGATAAATACACAAATAGATAGATAGATAGATAGATAGATAGATAGATAGATAGACTGTTAGATAGACAGACATATATATTATTTATTTATTTATATACATGAGTACCTTCATGAAAATTTGATAAATATAATCCCTGTTATATGTAGAGGATAATCATTGCTTTATCTGTGAAGCACATTATTAATAATGTTCATGAATTAACATCATTTAATATATAATTCATTTGGGTAATAACGAGCGGGGGCGGGGATTCAGTGCAGAAAGGGACTTTAAAAACTTAAGCGTTGCCATTTAAAAGATTATCTGATACCCGCCGCGGTTCAGTGGGAGGTTGCAAATACCGGGTTTTCCTCCCACGGCGAAAGGCGACGTCTTAAGTGCGGGGACAAGGAGAGAGGCATGTGCCCAAAAAAGCTCAAGATTGCGAAGTTAAAGGGGGGAAGTGGGAAGGGGAATGAAAAAAAAAAAGGGGGAGGGAGTGAGGGAGGATGGAGGGAGGATGGAGGGAGGGGGGAGGATGGAGGGAGGGAAGGAGGGGAGCGGGAAGAGGGAGGATGAGGGCGACGGAGCTAGGGAGGGAGGAGGGGAGAGATAAGTAGACAGAGAGAAAGAAAGTTGGAGACAGACAGAGGGAATAGGAACGGGAAAAAGAAACCCTTCCACTCCTCGTCCAAAAACAAAACAAAACAAAAAAAAATCTTTCAAAATATGCATAAGCAATCCGCGTTCGCTTGCACATGCATTGATCTTTAGAATTATAAAACTGGCAACCAGCTCGCGTTGCACATCTGCTTGAAGCGAATTTAGGATAACTTTTCCCAAAAGGGCTTTTTTGTGAGATTGTTTTCGAGAAAGATTTTGTGTCGCAACAGTCACTTACGAGGGCGCCCTTGCCTGTGTTTGAACGAAGGGGCAAAAAAAAATCCATAATTGCTAATCGGGATGAAAGGGGAATGGAAAAGGTCATTAAAGCTCGTAAAAATTATACCCCGTGTGATAGTGAACAATTTGCGAAATCCATAGACAAAGTTGGGGCCCAGAGCGCTGGGAAAAAGGGGGGAAAGCGACTGGACAGCCGAAGGAGGGGGGGTTTGAGGAGGGGAATGGGAGCGGTTTTGGAAACGGAGATAAACGCGAGAGGACAGTGGAGGAGAGAGAGAGAGAGGGGAGAGGGGAGGAGAGAGAGAAAAGGAGAGAGAGAGAGGAAGAGAGAGAAGGGGAGAGAAGGGGGGAAGAAGAGAGGGGGGGAGAGAGAGAGAGGGGGGGGGAGAGGAGAAGAGACAGAGAGGAGAAAGGGGAGGAGAGAGAAAAAGAGAGAAGGGGAAAGAGAGGAGAGAGAGAGGAGAGAAGGAGGGAAAAAGGGAGGGGGGGAGGCAAGGAGGGGGGGGGGGGAAGAGGAGAAATGAGAGAGAGGAGGGGAGAGAAGAGAGAGAGAGAGAGAGGAGAGAAGAGAGAGAGAGAGAGAGAGGGGAGAGAAGAAGAAAGGAGAGAAGAGGAGAGAGGAGAAAGATAGAGAGAGAGGAGAGAGGGAGAGAGGGGGAGAGAGGGGAGGGGAGAGGAGAGAGGGGAGAGAGAGAGAGGGGGGGAGGGGGAGAGGGGAGAGAAAAGGGAGGGAAAGAGGAGGAGGGAGGAGAGAGGGGGGGGGAGAGAGAGAGAGAGACAGAGAGAGGGAAAGAGAGAGAGGGGAGAGAGAGAGAGAGAGAGAGAGGGGAGAAGAAGAGGAGAAGGGGAAAAGGAGGAAAAAGGAGGGGGGGGGCCAAAGAGAGGGGGGGGGAGAGAGAGAGAGACAGAGAGAGAGAGAG
>NC_061857.1:8445166-8452666 GCF_019202785.1 Penaeus chinensis
AGGGAAAGGAAGGGGGAGGGAGGGAGGGAAGGAGGGATGGGGGAGGAATGGGGGAGGGAAGGGAAAGGAATGGGGGAGGGAGGGAGGGAAGGAGGGATGGGGGAGGGAAGGAGGGATGGGGGAGGGATGGGGAGGAAGGGAAAGGAAGGGGGGAGGGGGGGAGGGAAGGAGGGATGGGGGGGGGAAGGGAAAGGAAGGGGGGAGGGAGGGAGGGAAGGAGGGGTAGGGGATGGGAGGGCAGAGGGAGGGAGGGTGGGAAGGAGGTATGGGGGATGGGAGGGCAGAGGGAGGGAGGAAGGAAAGGAAGGAGGGATGGGGGATGGGAGGGCAGAGGGAGGGAGAGAGGGAGGGAAGGAAGGATGGGGGATGGGAGGGCAGAGGGAGGGAGGGAGGGAGGGAAGGAGGGATGGGGAATGGAAAGGCAGAGGGAGGGAGGGAGGGAAGGAGGGATGGGGGATGGGAGGGCAGAGGGAGGGAGGGAGGGAGGGAGATGGAAAATGGGGGGAGGGAGGAAGGGAATGGGAGGAAAATTGGGGGGGGGAGTGAGGGAAGGATGGGGGATGGGATGGGGAGGAGGACAGGGAAGGGGAAGGGTTGGGAAGGAGGGGGAGTAGAGGGAATGGAAGGGAGAGAGAGAGAGTGAGTTAGGGAGGGGGGCGAAGGGAGAGGGATAAAGAGAGTTAGGGGGGATGACGGGAGAGGGAGAGAGGGGGAAATGGAAGATAGGGAGGAGGGAGGGAGATAGAAAGAGAAAGGGAAAAAGGAAGAATAGGGAGAGAGCAGAGAGGGAGAGAGAGAGAGAGAGAGAGAGAGAGAGAGAGAGAGAGAGAGAGAGAGAGAGAGAGAGAGAGAGAGAGAGAGAGAGAGAGAGAGAGAGAGAGAGAGAGAGAAAGAGAGAGAGAGACAGAGACATTCATATGGTGTGCGTGCGCCCGTCGTTAAGCTCCTTCCCAGCCCCCTTCGAGTAAACCGCAAGCGCTAACCCTTCATCTCCCGCAGGCAAGGCTGGCAGCGGCACTTCGGAGACCAAGCACTGGAGCGACATGATCACGAAGCCCCGGCAAAACGTCGTCCAGTGGCATCGCCTCAAGCCCGAGTGAAGCGCGTGCCCTCGTGCCCCATGCCCACCCTCCCCACCGCCCCTCCCTCCCCCCCAGCAGCGCAGGCCGACCGCCGCGGCTGGAGGGCGTCCCATTCGCTCAATCGAGGACACGCATCAAGTGACAGTTTTTAAGAAAAGATATATATGACGCAGATTGTGAGGTAGATTATTTTTTTTCCTTTATTTCATTATTTTTCCTTCAGTCTCCCCTCCCGTCAATGGGACGATGATGTTGTACATCAGGATACAAGGAACCGAGCGTATCTGATAGGCAACCACGAGCGATGACCCCCAAATGGTCATCTAGCCAGTGTTACTCCCAGTAGAATGTGAGTGCAGTGCTAGACTCTGCAACCTGCTAGACTAGGTAGGCCATAACACTGCTCATCGTCCCCACCGCACGCCCGACCCAGGCGACCGTCGCTGCCCCTGCCGCCCACGCCGCCGGACTGGTGACCTGACCTTGAGAAGCCCCGAGTTCTATGTATACATTTATACATACGAGTGTGTATGTGTATATGTGTGTGTGTATTCATGTACGCGCACACACACACACACACACACACACACACACACACACACACACACACACACACACACACACACACACACACACACACACACACACACACACACACACACACACACACACACATTCACACATACAGACTACCGAAAGACAACCAGTCCGGGGCGCACCAGTGCATGGACACCTAAAATTATTATAACTCATGAAAACCAAAACCAAAACTAAAAACCAAAACGGCTCCCATTGTCCCTGATGCCAAAAGCGCCCCCGGGCAGAGGGGCATCTGAGCGCTGGCGGGCGGTGTGCTGGCGACGACGATGAACAACCTCGAGGTAGAGCAGGGAGTGCACAGCGGGCCTGGAGTGCCGCCAGTCACACTTCTTTGGTTTCGTTTCGTTTATTAGTTTTCTTCTTTCTCTCTTTTTTTATACTTTCATTTTTGCTTTGATTTTTTTATTCGTCTTTGATTCATGATGTCAGTGCGTCTGCTGGACAGTTTACGGTTCAGTTTTCTCCTTTTTATATTAATCTATGTGGCATTTGATTTTGATTCTGGAAAGGAAAGCCATAAAGTATATTAATATATATCATTATCCACATATGCAATTCTGACAAAACAAAACGCTAAAGAAATAGCCAATAAACCTAAAAAAAAAACTGGCATTTCTCTAGCATAGGCTGTCCAAGTCACAAAATATTTTTTTCTCTCTTTCTTTTCTTAACCATTAAGCTATATTTTTGTCTTGTGGAACCTAAATTGAGTGCGGCATATCCACACATCTATGCATTTCCAAATTGTCGTAGCTAGCTGTGAGAGAATGGGTTAGGACTGTGTTTTTAGAAGGCCATTTCAACTTAAATGTTTTTTAAAAGAAGCCCAAATAGTGGGTCTATTTCATATTGTTTGATAGACGGTGGTAAAGTAGCTATCGTGAATTCTTTATGGAAACTGTTTGTAATGGTAATATATTTTGCTTTTTTGTTATGCGAAAATCATGTACAATACACAATTATCTTGCCGTGAGTATTGTTAGGGTCTCTTTGTAATATATTGTATATGTGGCTCAATACATAGGGATATATATATAAATATAAATGAATATATATATATATATGAAATATAGTTAGTAAAAAAACAAAATAAAAAAATAAAGCATAATATGTGAAGTGATGAACATTACTTGAACAATGATAGAGCTTCTCGTTATAAGGCGCGAATGGGATGAGAAGTGAACTAGCATTGTTCAGTCTACCACCACCTTCCCGTACAGTAGGTAGTGTAGGGCACAGCCTCGGCTTCAGTCCTGATCCCCGACATTTTTTTGCAAATAGGGGAGGTGGGCGGAAGGAAAGCCAATGAGAAATATATGATAAATTAAGAAAGAAAGCAAAGAGTAATAATTATTATCATTCCCTCTCCCCTTTTATCCACCTCCTGCACCAGTGCCAACGCGCTGATGGACGAGATTCTAAAATCATGCAGGTTGATTTTTTTTATGTTTTTTTGTGGTGTTCATTCCGATGGAAACAGGGAAGAAAATGAAGGCTTATTTTGCCATACTGATCTAATTATATTGGGAAAAAATATGGTCATATTTTATTGCTATTTAAAGATTTGTTTAACAAAATTCAACAGTTCGACGTACCTGTTATACATTGCCATATACATATATTTTGTACAATATAGCAGTTCTTATAATCATTCCTGTATAAGTCTTAATCTGACATGTACGATTAGATGTGTCGCTTCAATGACATATTTTGTAATATATATCAATCAATCAATTATTTATGAATCTTATACTTTTGAACTTGCTCTTGTGGCAATGTCACAATAAAAGTAAGAATATTCATCTATTGAAAATTGATATGCATGAAATCCAGAAGTTTGTTTGTTTGTTTAAGTGGCAATTGGAAATATGTATTTTACGAGGAAATAATCTTCTTTGTTAGAATGTAAAGATATAAGAAAACTAGCGTTGACATCTTTCCTTGTAAAGATGCCGCGGTCTACATAAAGGTGGTGACACTCTACCAACTCATGATTTATTTCGTACTATTTCATGTCTGTAAAAGTGTGGAAGTGAGTTCTGTTCCATACTTATTTTGCGAACGTGAGATCATATCATGATATTTATCTTCTGCATAAGGCATTTTTCTTAAATCCATTTAAAACTGTATGGAAAAGATAGACTTGTTTGACTGATGAATACATGAGCTGAATAAAACTTATTATATTTGGGATGCAATTCACTCATTCTGCATAAAACGGACGCCTCTTCAGCCACGCGTCGTTTCCAGTATGATGGCAAAGAAAAAAATACTCAGACTGAACAATTAACAAAAAACAGTTGATATTCAGTTGCCTTACACATGCAGAAGGCTGGCATCATTTTGAAAGCGCAGTCAAAGAATCAATATTCATGAATCCGATTTGGGACAGTTTCGAAACCTATAAAAAGACGTTTTTTCGAATCCTGTAAAAAAAAAAAAAAGGACATTGATTATTCGGGGGACACCATTAGGATATGATATTGTTTTACTTCCGGGATTATTGTGGATCAGGAAACACTTCGCAGGATTGCAATTAAGACAATAGTTGTGACGTCACATTGCCTGCAAGCTGTCAGACTATTTGCCGTTGCAAGTCAAACGGCCTCTCCAAGAACTGAGCCAAGTGTTGCCATTCTAGGTATGTCTCTCTCTCCTTTCTTTGCCACCACAACCTGCCTTTATGTAACCTACCATTCGCACAGGGCAGCTATTGACTTTTTTTTAAGGAGCTATTTTGCTGTTCATAAATGTTGTGTAAAGTAGGTATACTTCGCTAACAGCCAACGAACTTCCTCCACTCTTAAACATGTGATTTGGTTTTGGAAAAAAAGGATGAAAATATACAAGACCTTAACCAAACAACTGTTCTAATTTTCGTATCAATCTGTAATTGTTCCCTCTGGTGAATATTTTAAAGCACTCATTTAGGGTGTATCCAAAGAGCTGGTCTCCTGGAATATTGGTCGATGTGTGTACCGTTTCTCATAATCTATTTAATGTGCAGATTGTCCAACTGTTTTATGTACAGCCTTGACACTCTAGGCTTTGCAAAAGGGCTTTCAATTCGTGGGGCGCCAAAAGAGTTGGGCACTTTTGGAAGCAGTCTGGATTTCAATTCATTCTGCCTATTTTTGACATGAGGTTCTGGCATGAGAACTGTTACAAGAGGACCTGCGAATTCTAAGCGCCTTCGTCAGACTGGATGTACAAGGATGTACTTTGAGAGACATACAGTGTAATCTAATGTACATGTTGGCCACGTCAGTTGTAGCATGTTCGCCAGACTCCACACACTCACTGTTCTTCATAATCACCCATCGCTGCCATGCACAGCGTCGGCATGATACTTATGCTGCGTGCAAGCTGGGCAGGTAGCTCGTCTGCCATGCGCACTGTTGGCGTCTTGCATGATCGTTCCTTAGAAAGACTTGAGGATCTGAGTTGCTGTAACCTTGAACTCATGGCAGCCGTGGGACCTTAAGAAGAACGCATTGGAGGTCTCAGCCGAAGACAAGACAGGTCAAAATTAGGGTTGCGAGAGCGCATGAAGCACGCGTGCGCCCTGCGGGAGCGACGGAAGGCGGCCGGGGTCGGCGTGAACGCGAGATCCGCCCCGAAGGCAGCTCCTAGTCACCCCCAGACACTCCAGAGAGAGAAAAGGGGACACCTTTGTTCGCTGAGTCACCTCTTGGACGGTCACGCGCTGGAGACCAAGAATCACAGACTGTGTGAGGACGGCAGCCTTCTGTACCACACCAGAGACTACTTGTACCACATCTGGAGTCTATGTAGGTGTGGATACATCTCTTACGTTCCACTTTGTGATTTTAATGTAAGTTCATTGTTGAAGTTTTGAAAGCATCACTCAGTAAAGGGTGACAAAAATATTATGTATTTATAAACGGCCTTCCGACTTAATATAAAGGTCACCTTGGGATATTTTGTGGTACATAGATACCGTTGGTGGCCTGGGTGCCTCGAGGCAAACAGGGCCATATACTGTCGACCCAAATGCACGATTTTATACATTAATTTTGGATGTGCATGATGAAAAAAATATTTATGCAGGTCGCAGATTAAGGGTTCATATCGTTAAAGTGACTTTTTTGCATGATGATTATGGCTAAATATCTAAACAAATTATCGGCAAGTGTTGCTACGCCCGACACAATAATAGTGCCTGACTGCTAATCCTAAAAGACATTGGATACATGATTTATCACCTCACATATCCTGGTCGTTTGCCCAAGAAGCAAAACCAAAAAAAAAAAAAAAAAAAAAGAATAAATAAATAAATAAATAAAATGTGGTTTCGAATAAGATAAAATACAGCTCTTCGTGTGTCCCATAATCCCTATATCTCCTCTTTCCTCTTTGTGTGTGTTATCTCGGAAGATTAGATCTTTCCTTCACTTTCTCTCTCCTCCTCCTCCTCTACTTCTTCCCTCCCTTTCCCCTAATGTTCTCCCTCTTCCTCCTCTTCTCCCTCTTCCTCCCATTCCCCCTGTTCCTCCTCTTCTCCCTCATCCTCCTCTTCGCTGTCATCCTCCTCTTCCCCCTCTTCCTCCCCTTCCCCCTCCCCCCCAAAAACGACCAGCCATGACCACTCAACCTCCCGGCGACCTCTCCTGCCTTTACGTTACACACTTAAGGACTTTTAGAGAGGCTGGTCTTGCTGGGCCCTTTCCGTGCCTCCTCTTCCTCCTCCTCCCTCTCCTCCTCCTCATCCTCATCCTCATTCTTATCCTTATTTTCATCTTCGTCCTCCTCCTCATCCTCCCCCTTCCTCATCCTCCTCCCTCCCCCTCTTCCCCATCTTCATCCTCATCCTTATCCTCATCCTCCACCTTTTCCTCCTCCTGCTCCTCCTCCTCCTCCTCCTTCTCCTCCTCCTCCTCCTGCTCCCCCTCCTCCCCCCTCCTCATCCTCATCCTCATTCTCATCCTCCCCCTTCTACTTCTCCTCCTCCTCCTCCTCCTCCTCCTCCTCCTCCTCCTCCTCCTCCTCCTCCTCCTCCTCCTCCTCTTCTTCCTCCCCCTACCTCTCCTCCTCCCCCTCCCTCTCCTCCCCCTCCTCCTCCTTCCCCTCCTCCTCCTCCTCCTCCTCCTCCTCCTCCTCCTCTTCTTCTTCCTCTTCCTTTTCCTCCTCCTCCACCACCACCACCATTTCTTCCTCCTTCGCCATGTCTTCCTCTGCCTCTGACATGTGTCCCTCCTTTTTTTCCTCCTCGTTCTGCATTCTTCCCCCGCTATGTCCTCCTCCTCCTCCTCTATATCCTCATTCTCTTCCTCCTCCTCCTCTATCTCCTCCTTCTCCTCCTCCTCCTCCTTCTCCTTCTCCTCATCCTCCTCCTTCTCCTCCTCCTCCTTCTCCTCCTTCTCCTCCTTCTCCTCCTCCTCCTCCTCCTCCTCCTTCTCCCCTTCTTCTTTCCTTGCCACATCTCCTTCCTTCCCTCCCTTATTTCTTACCCATAATCCGTTCCTGCCTTCCGCCCTCCTTCCTTCTACCCTCCCTCCCTCCCTCTTCCCTTCCTTCCTTCCTTCCTTCCTTCCTTCCTTCCTTCCTTCCTTCCTTCCTTCCTTCCTTCCTTCCTTCCTTCCTTCCTTCCTCCCCGGGATATTCGTGTTATATGTGCAGTATTGTCACCATCAGTATTCTGTGCGCAACAGGTCTTACGTATCAGACTGCACGTAATTATATTCAGTGGATCTCTGAGAGTGATTACGAGAGAATGCATTTTCTCTTTTTAATGATCAAGTAAATAGGGGAGACGTAATGCGGTCGTTAATTGCCTGAAAATGATATAAAAAAAAAA
>NC_061857.1:8492666-8496876 GCF_019202785.1 Penaeus chinensis
CCAACTTGTGTTTTGTTACACCAACAAAGTATAATGCGCAATAAGTAAAGTATTTTATGAAAGAAAGTTAATAATCATTGTAAAAAATGTTAAGGGTTTTTATGGAACACAACCAAAATCATTACGTATTTACTATTTACATGTTTCAGTATTTGTAACGAATTATCCTAACAAAGATGGACTATGATACTAGAATAATGATTCCTTCCTTCAATGTTATTTTAGTCTCAGCTGATATCATGTCAAGGAAAATATTTTAAACTCGTCTCCCCATCTGTTATTTGTATTTACCTTGAATTGGCGGGAAAATGTGTTTTTCTTATTAATACCATTGCTATCGATGCTGTTATTATTGTTATTCATGTTATGATTATTAAATTGTCATTAAAATATTCTAGACAACGAAATTATACAAAAGATCCCTTCTTAAAGTGAAAGAAAAGAGTAAACAAGTGCGGTAGGTAGTTCTAATAACTGGCTATTTAGTGATTAAGATCTACGTGTAAATACAATAAGTAAACTTGTAATACGGTGGGCATGGCATGTATTCTTGCCCATCCGGGCGAATGGGTTAAATCAACTATAATGATTTACTGTACCGGTTCTTTGAGGTTCTTCCAACAAGTTCAGTCGCACCATCAGGGAGTTCTTCAGGGTCGCAAATCAGCTCTACCTCTAGTGTTTCTTCGCTTCCCATGCTGCTGGGTGAAGTCCCTCTCTCTCTGCCTCTCTCTGCCTCTCTCTCTGCCTCTCTCTCTGCCTCTCTCTCTTTCTGCCTCTCTCTCTCTCTCTCTCTCTCTCTCTGCCTCTCTCTCTCTCTCTCTGCCTCTCTCTCTCTCTCTCTCTGCCTCTCTCTCTCTCTCTCTCTCTCTGCCTCTCTCTCTCTCTCTCTGCCTCTCTCTCTCTCTCTCTCTCTGCCTATCTCTCTCTTTCTCTGCCTCTCTCTCTCTCTCTCTGCCTCTCTCTCAAACTCCAGCTTGTTCAGAATACAACACTCAGATGGATCTATGTGAGAAGTTGGGATTCATTTATTACAACATCTAAATCGAGTACCATTGGTCTGTACACAGACCGACACACTCTGTGCTTGGCATATCGACTGGCTGAATAGACTCAACACCATTTTTCGTTTTGGCCGGAAACAGGGATTAGGTCATAATCTTTTTTCTTTGGCATGTGACGAAGAACTGGATGCAGTTTTTTAGGCTTGGCCGCATCCTTTGAAGCCACCTTCTGCTCCTTCTTTTTCAACTTTCCCCTTTCCTTATCCCCGTGTAGTCACTGCTGCTAGATGACATGCAGTCACTGCTGCTGGATGACATGCAGTCACTGTTGCTGGATGATGTGTAGTCACTGCTGCTGGATGGCGTGTAGTCACTGCTGCTGGAAGACGTGAAGTCACTGCTGCTGAATGACGTGAAGTCACTGCTGATGGATGACGTGTAGTCACTGCTGCTGAATGACGTGAAGTCACTGCTGCTGAATGACGTGAAGTCACTGCTGATGGATGACGTGTAGTCACTGCTGCTGAATGACGTGAAGTCACTGCTGCTGAATGACGTGTAGTCACTGCTGCTAAATGACGTGTAGTCACTGCTGCTAAATGACGTGTAGTCACTGCTACTGGACGACGTGAAGTCACTGCTGCTGGATGACGTGTAGTCATCACGTGTAGTCACTGCTACTGGATGACGTGTAGTCACTGCTGCTGGATGAGATCAATACAACAGCCGTTTTACCCTTCATATAAGTCCGATATGCGAAGCTGAGCTTCGCCCAGGCTATGCCCATGAGGGTTTTCAGGATCCTTGTAGGACACCGTGAAAGTCGACAACTACGAAACCATTCACCACAAACTTACAAAAGGTGAGGAGTACGATCCCCCCAACAGAATCATGCAAAGGGCATCGAAGAGAACCTGGAGGTCGACGACTACGACCCTTCTCATTAGAATACTCATTATTCGTGATACTGTTAGTGCTCATGTACCTTTTACCTTCTTGTATTGAATGTATTTCATTATTGATATATTTGTGATATTTAGCGGAAATCATGTCAAAAATGGGTTGAAAGTGAAGGAGGGAATACCTAGATACACATGTGTGCACACATTCTTTTCGTTATAGAATACTTACTTTTCTTCCCAGGATGACATAAAGTACTGAAAAATGTCTTGTGGGAGGATTGTGACATAGGTTTTATTAGCTTCCTAAAGGAGACTAATGTTTTGAATAAATCTAATGCACATAATATTTAATTTTATACATTTCTTCTTTTGGTGCCGAATCACGTGACGTTGAAGTCTCTGGCTCAAACCATCAACTCTCTTTTTAAAACGTTTTACTGACACTACATTAGAATTAATTAATTGTTCTAACAGTTTCTCCTCAGAATACCTCATCAGGTCTCGGGAAAAGTCAACATCATAGATGGAATGAACCATGGGTGGGTGGGGCTCCTGTTAGGCGGGATCTTTTCATTGGCATGGCCAATGACTGTGAGACAGTCAGTCGCTCTCTCACGCTCTCTGGCGTGATTTTGCTCTCGTTCGTTTCTCTCTCCCGCCTCTGGTCTTGTGTGGTTTTGTTTGTGAGTTTATCACACAGACTGCAAATATCAAAAGTTAGATACCATTTTAATATGTAAATAATAATCATAAGAAATGATAAATAAACATATATAAAAATAAGAAGAGTACCTACTAAAAGTAGTAATATCATCATTATGATAAAGGTACAAGGTAATCTACAGATGCATCCGCTTGCATGCATAACCAACGGTGTGGTAACTGACCTGAGAGAAAACCAGGCATAGCACCAAGGCATAGCACCTTGCATAACACCTGGCATAGCACCTGGCATAGCACCTGGCATAGCACCTGGCATACCACCTAGCATACCACCTTGCATACCACCTGGCATACCACCTGGCATACCACCTAGCATACCACCTTGCATACCACCTAGCATACCACCTGGCATACCACCTTGCATACCACCTTGCATACCACCTGGCATAGCACCAGGCATAACACCAGGCATAGCACCAGGCATAGCACCTGGCATAGCACCTGGCACAGCACCAGGCACAGCACCAGGCACAGCACCAGGCACAGCAACAGGCACAGTAGGAGCAGCAGCTGTACTATGTTTAGTATGTCTATGAGAACGCCTTCTAGTATAGCTTCTAGTATAGTGTCGATGGCTAGGATATCGACGTCGGCAACTACAAGTATGATAGTGAGGTGCACATCTGGGACATTATGCAGGGCCTTGCCTAGGACCAGGGCCATCCCAAGGATCAGGACCTCGCCCAAGTCCAGGAAAAGGACCTCGCCGAGGTCCAGGACCAGGACCTCGCTGAGGTCCAGGACCAGGACCTTGCTGAGGTCCAGGACCACGATTTTCCCAAGGAGGATATTACTCAGCAGCAGGTTACTGACCAGGAGGCGGATACTGACCAGGAGGAGGACCCTATACTGCAGCAGGTTACTGACCAGGAGGCGGTTATTGACCAGGAGGAGGACCCTATACTGCAGCAGGTTACTGACCAGGAGGCGGTTATTGACCAGGAGGAGGACCCTGTACTTCAGCAGGTTATTGACCAGGAGGATCCTGTATAACAGCAGGTTACTGACCAGGAGGAGGACCCTGTACAGCAGCAGGTTACTGCCTAGTAGGAGGATAGTTCACTTCAGTGCTAATGATCACTAAGTAATAAGGAACTTTCTTATATCTAGGGTCTTTACCACGCTTCTTAGGAGGTGGAATCCAGTAACTGCTCGTTGTCCAGTAGTAACTGCTGCTAGATGATGCCCAACGTGGATTTTTCTTATACCTACGGTCTTTATCACGCTTCTTAGGAGGTGGACTCCAGTAGCTGCTACTGCTCGTAGTCTAGTAACTACTCGTTGTCCAGTAGTAACTGCTGCTAGATGATGCCCAACGTTGTTCTTTCTTATGCCTACGCTTCTTAGGAGGTGGACTCCAGTAGCTGCTACTGCTCGTAGTCCAGTAACTGCTGCTGGATGGCGTCCAGTAACTGCTCGTAGTCCAGTAACTGCTGCTAGATGACGTGTAGGTCACTGCTGCTGAACGACGTGTAGCCACTGCTGCTGGATGATGTGTAGTCACTGCTGCTGGATGAGATCAATACAACAGCCGTTTTACCCTTCATATAAGTCCGATATGCGAAGCTGAGCTTCGCCCAG
>NC_061857.1:8501976-8504280 GCF_019202785.1 Penaeus chinensis
AACAGAAGCAAGTGAATACAAAAAAAAAAAATAGAAAAAACCCTTACTCCCACCCGAACAGAAAACACGAAAGACCAGAAACAAAAATAACAAAAGACGTGTTCACAAAAGAGCAGACATGAGAACAGGAGAACAGTGTTCTGGACTCACCCGTGAACTCGAGGCCCGCGAGCTTCCACGTCCCTCTCTTGGTGACAAACACGGAAGCTGGGGTGACGTTGCGGTGAACAACATGGCAAGAGTAATGCAGGAACGACAGGGCCTCCGTCAGCTGCAAGGAGAGAGGGTTTTCGATTAGTTTTGCGATTCGGGAGAGATGATGCGATTGGAAAAAGAGGTGATTGATTTTTTTTTTTTTTTTTTTTTGTGAAAAGGGGGTTATATTTAATGAAGATTCGGGAAAGTTTTTTTGTTTTTTTATCGGTGTCTCTGTGGTATCTTTTTTTTTTTCTTTCTGTCTGTATGTCTATCTCTTTATCCGTTTATCTATCAACTTATCTATCCATGTATCTCCCCTCTCTCTCACGATCCCAAACCTCCTTCCTTCACCCCCTCCTCACCCTCACCCCTCCCTCATTCTCCCCACTCCTTTCCCTCCGACCCACACCCCTCCCTCCTTTCTCCCTCCCACCCTCACCCCTCCCTCCTTCTCCTTCCCACCCTCACCCCCTCCCTCATTCCCCCTCCCCTCCATCTCCTCCCACCCTCACTCCTCCCTCAATCTCCCCATCCCTTTCCCTCCCACCCTCACCCCTCCTTCCTTCTCCCTCCTTTCCTCCCCCCTCCCTTCCTCCCTCACCCGTCCTCTCCCCCCCCCCCCCCCCCCGCCATCCTACCTCTCTATTCGCCAGTCATAAAGCACCTTGCAACTCCGCCCGCGTCAGGACGTCCATTATTTAGAACAGTTTCCCCTTTGTTGCAGACAGGCTCCACCAGGGGGTTGTCAGTTAATGAAATGAGTTAATGAACTAAATTACAAATTTGATTATTTATTGGTGTTCACTTTATCCTAAGGGCTGGATTACATAAAGAGAGTTTATTTTGGGGGAAAAACTTTAAACACACACACACACACACACACATACACACACACACACATACACACACACACATATATATATACACATAAGTACATATATATATATATATATATATATATATATATATATATATACATATATATACTTATATGTATATATACATATATACGTATGCGTGTGTGACAATGTGAGTGTGAGTATGAGTGTGAGTGAGTGTGTGCGTGTGTGTGTGTGTGTGTGTGTGTGTGTGTGTGTGTGTGTGTGTGTGTGTGTGTGTGCGTGTGTGTGTGTGTGTGTGTGTGTGTGTGTGTGTGTGTGTGTGTGTGTGTGTGTATGTGTGTGTATGTGTGTCTGTGTGCGTGTGCGTGTGCGTGTGCGTGTTCAGACAGTCAGACAGACAGAGACAGACAGACATTCAGCCAATCAGAGTAGGGAGAGAGCGAGAAGGCAAGGAACCAACGCCAAGAAGTCTCAGATGCTCATTTCCAATTAACCTCAGCATCTTGCAATCAGACATATGTATCTTACTATTGCTCCAAATTGAGTGCGGTTGAGTTATGCAGTTTAGTTGTCTAATATCTTTCATTCTAAACATAATGTTTTTTTTGTTTTTGTTGTTTTGCTCAAATGGGTGATAAATACTTTGTGTGTCTCTCTCTCTTTCATCCCTCTCTACCTCCCCTCCCCCCCCCCCCTCTCTCTCTCTCTCTCTCTCTCTCTCCTCTCTCTCTCTCTCTCTCTCTCTCTCTCTCTCTCTCTCTCTCTCTTCTCTCTCTCTCTCCTCTCTCCTCCCTCCTCCCTCCTCCCTCCTCCCTCCTCCCTCCTCCCTCCTCCCTCCTCCCCCTCCCCTCCTCCCTCCTCCCTCCTCCCTCTCTCCCTCCTCCCTCTCTCCCTCCTCCCTCTCTCTCTCTCCTCCCTCTCTCACTCCTCCCTCTCTCCCTCCTCCCTCTCTCCCTCCTCCCTCTCTCTCTCTTCCCTCTCCTCTCCTCCCTCTCTCTCTCCTCCCTCTCTCTCTCCTCCCTCTCTCTCTCTCTCTCCCCTCCCTCTCTCCCTCCTCCCCTTCTCTCTCTAACTCTCTTATTTTTTTTGACCTATTGACTGAGTCTCATAAAATACACTTGTTGATGAATCTGTGGATCTTTTTTATATTCACGGTTAAGCCGATTAGATTTTTTATATCCACTCTGATTGTGTCTTTACTTTTTATCTTTGTCTCTATACCGGTTGGTCTTTTTTCCTCTCTCTCTCTCTCTCTCTCTCCTCT